>NW_026596415.1:119935-175420 GCF_907164565.1 Psammomys obesus
TCTGTCCATTTGTCAGTTAGTGCTGAGGTAGAGACACCTCATCAGAGTCACTGCACATAGTCCTCATATTATTCATGAGAAACAAGTAGTCCTTGGAGAAGCACTTAGGAAAATACAAACTCAACTAATGCCAGCTGCTGCCACTATCACAGAGACTATGCTCTCACAGGTGCTCCACAATTGTTCTATCCCTCCTCCATGCTCATGTCAGTCTCAGAACTCCCAAATCCATCACTCTTGAGAAATTACTACAAATGACAATCTGTGAACTGCAGTCAGCAGACTGCAGGGCAGGGTAGGGACTACGGCTCCTGTTGATGGCTCTCCTAAACATTAGAGATTCTATATATTTCGTTTCAGAGGTTAAAAAATATTTTTTATTATATGTGTTTATGCATGCACACATGAAAGTGCACAAATGCTGTAATGAACATGTGAAAGTCAGAGGACAACTTTTTGGGAAGTCTTTAAGCTTTACAGTGCAAGCACCTTTACCCTCCAAACCATTTCATCAGTCTTGTCTCTTGGTTTTGTTTCATTTTGTTTTTTTCAGATTTATTTTTATTTCTAGGTATGTGTATGTGTCTGTGTGTGTACCAAACATATGTGGAAATTCCCAAAGGTCTGAAGAGAAATCCTGCTGTAGCTGGAAATTACAAGGGGTTGTGAGCCACCCAATATACATGGTGGAACCAAATTTGGGTCCTCTGCAAGAACAGCAAGCACTTTTAACCGTTGATTCATCTCTTTAGCCTCTAATTTCTTGGTTTTACAATACAGGGTGTTAAGAAGCCCAGGCTGGCCTCAAATTCACTATTTCAGCCAGGCTGACATTGAATTTCCCATCCCTCCAAGTGCTAGGATGAAGGCATGTGCTACTATGCCTGGCTCATTACACAGTTTCTCTTTTGTTGATGGAAGCCATGCCCTTGCTCATGCTAGGCAAGCACTCTCCCACTCAGCCACACCAGAGACCAAGTCCTCTCATTTTTCATTGCCAGCCCCACCAGCCAACACTCACCATGGTGATGCCCAGCAGTGTCGGGCTGACGAGTAACACCAGGGCTAGGACTGCCCCCTGACTTCTTTCCCAGAAAGAGTAGAAGAGGTCTGCCCAGCAGATAAGCCACAGAAAAAATCCTAAGGCCTGGAAGGAAACAGAACACCATGGCATGTTATGGCAACAACCCTGGGATCACTCTGAGCAACCACAAAAAAAGTTCACAAGGACACCAGCTAACCTCCAAGGTTCTCAGATAAAGCATCCAGCTTCTTAGTCTTTCTCTTTAGACAGGGCCTCACTACATAGCCCAAGCTGACTTTGAACTCCTGGGCTTCCTACCTCAGCCTCTCAAGTGCAAGATGACAGGTGTGCTCCACAATGCCAAGTTGTCTCACTTATTCTTCATTTATTTTTATTTTACATGCATTTGTGTTTTACCTGTGTGTATGTCTGGGTGAGGGTGCCAGATCTTGGAGTAACAGACAGCTGTGAGCTGCCATGTGGGTGTTGAGAATTGAACCTGGGTCCTTTGGAAGAGCAGTCAGTGCTCTTAACCATCTCCAGCCCCGTCTCACTTATTCTTATACCCCTAGTACTTTGCACAGAATTTGACATCTAGTAATAGCTGCTGAGATGGTTCTATCCCTGCCTGACACTGATGATATTTAACAATGGAACAGCCCAATTTAAGGAAAGAAATACTAAAAAATGATGGGCAAGCCAGGTGTGGTGGTCTGAAATCCCAGCATGGGAGAAACAGGAACAAAGACAGGGGGATCCCAAGTTCCAGGCCAGCTTGGGTTGTAGAGTAGAAACCTGCCTCAAAAAAAAAAAAAAAAAAAAAAAAAAAAGTTTTTTAATTAAAAAAAGGATTAAGGAGCACAAAGGCATGGTAAATGTCACCTCTTCATAAATGGCCAAATAATAATAATGAAGGCATGTGCTACTTACTATGCCTGGCTCATTACACAGTTTCTCTTTTGTTGATGGAAGCCATGCCCTTGCTCATGCTAGGCAAGCACTCTCCCACTCAGCCACACCAGAGACCAAGTCCTCTCATTTCTCATTGCCAGCCCCACCAGCCAACACTCACCATGGTGATGCCCAGCAACGTCCGGCTGACGCTCCAACACTAGCTTTTGTTGATTATTGGTTTATGGACCATTTATACCATACTATCTTCTGAGCATCTATTGTTGTTAGTAAGTGAGCTAGTTACTAGGATAGGGGAGTGAAGGTCATGGGCTGGGATGAGCTGGGCAATAAAATTATATGTATACATGGAGAAAGCAAAGACTAAGAAAAAAAACAAATAACAGCCAATGTGAGCCTCAGGCAGAAGAACTGGCACAGGTTTTGGTATTATTCTTACAACTTCCCTATAGCCTGAAATTATTTCAAGGTGAAAATTTTTTTTGCATTAGTGTCATGTGCATGCATATGTGTGAGGATGCATATGTGTATATGGGTACAGAAGTACACTGAGGCCAGAGTTTGCTACCAAGTATCTTTTGGTTGCCTTTTACTTTATTCCTCATACGAGGTCTCTTGCTTGAGCCTGGGTGACCCTTTTCAGCTAATCTGGCTAGCCAGCTTGCCCAGGGGATGGATTCCTGTCTCCACCTCAACTTTCACATAGATACTGGGGATCCAAATTCTGATCCTCATATTGTATAGCACTTAATCCAGTGAGCCATTTCCTCAGCACTAAAAACACTTTCAAAGTTTGTGTTTTTTTTTTTTTAATAAAAAACTTTAATAAAGACCTTATGATAGTCTCCTAAGAATTTCCTCAATTCTCTGAAAAAGCTTCCATCATCCCCAGTGCACACACAGGAAAACTGAGACCATGGAGGTTAAATACTTCACCCAAAGGTCCTGTGGCCTGAGTTGTGAACCTATGTTTGGCTCCAAATCTCCAGCTTTAATTTACCACATTCTTCTGCCTTTTTCACACAAGGCTAGCCTAGGCTACACACCTACCCAGGTGCCCCACCCCACTGCAATACCAAGTGACTTACAGTTTTGGCTTTATTGAGGTGTGTCATCTGGATGTAGCCCCGGTCATGTCGGGAGAGATAGAAGAAATAGAGGGGGAAACAGGTCCAGAGGTAGAAACAAGGCACCCATGTGAGGACTGTGTTCTGAAAGCACTTGGTAAAGTCGGGGTTGCTGGTGTACCATGTGACATTCCAGTCCTGAGGACACAAGCACATGCAAAGGTCAGCTGTCATTCCTCCAGGGAACAGGAGCTCACAGAATTCAAATCCTGCTGCTGTAGGCTCAAAGAAATAGACCATGATTCCTACATCCAGGGACCTCTCACCTTCAAAGGGCCAGTGGCCAGAGAACCTGGGCAGCAAGTAGCAGGAACAAAGAACAGGTAATCCTGGGGCCATAAGCAAGTCCTCCTAGGTTCAACTGTAGCCTCCATACTGAGAGACCAAAAGATTAAAAAAATCAGCTATTATTAATATTTAAGGCCTGAATTAGCTGGATGGAGAAGTCCAGGAATGTGCTGAGGGGAAGAACCACCTTATTGCATTCTTTCCCCACCCTCTAGAGATACAGTTGCTAGGAAACTGGCCCATCCCCCTAGGGAGGGACACCAGATCATTAATGGTCTGGGGACCTTCCTATAGCCAATCAATTCAAAATGTAGCATTTTGACCAACAGATGCTTGCCAGGCAGGAATCACCTCTGCCTTGGGCATGCTGGGAGGGACCAGAATCTTTAAATCACCCAACTAGCCTAAGCATGGTGGGGGTGTGGGCCCAAGCTCAGCTTATAATGATTTATAATAAAAAGAACCTCATGTATTTACAGCAGAGTCCATTTATTCCTGGTCTTTTGGGGTTTGCGAACTGGGCAGAACAATACAATCTAGGCCAAGAGTGTTTTTAGCCTCTGAGACTTACTGCTGAATAAGACCACCCTTTCTAGTTCTTTCTGAGCTCTGACTGGCTGGTTCAATTCAGTTGTTCTAGTTCAAACTCCTCTCCAAGCTGACTGATTCAAACTGGTTTCCCTCTATTTTGACTGAATTGCTTTGCTTGACCTCATACTAAATTTAGCAATATGTTCTAATCCTCTGGCTCCTTCTCATTTTCTAGCTGGTTCTGTCTTCATCTGTATCTAGCTTGTTCTCTCTCTGCAACCTGTCTCTGTACAACTATCCCAGGAAAACTGCCTCTTCTTTCCCTTTTAAGTTACCTCTCCTTCCTTTCTATTCTCCTGAGAGTTTGACAAATCCTGTTCTGTCAAATCTTTCTCTGATTGGTCATTTTGTCTAAATTAGACATCACTTTTCAAACATGGCTGCTTCCTTCTACCAACTAACTTTACCCTCACTGTTTGAGATTAAAGGTGTGTACTAAGGGTGTGTCTACATTCCAGCCAGAGGGATTAAAGGTGTGTGCTAAGGATGTATTTGTATTCCAGCCAGAGTAGCCATGTTGCTGGATTAGAATCCCTCTACAGAGCAAACCAGTACATTCCTATGCATGCCAGTACACGTCTTTAATTCCAGCAGCTACAAAGCAGAGACAAGAAGGTGGCCCCTGAATTTGAGGCCAAGGTGGATTTCATTAAAAAATGAACAAACCTTTCCTTAAAACCCATTTTCTGAGAACAAAAACTGAGACCCAAGCATACAACATGCAGGTTAGCATACATAGAAGCCTAATATACATAGAAGCTTGTCCAGAAATAGAAAACATCTGTACTGTTTATCAGTTATGTGTACCACGGTCCCATCTAAAATCAATATTAGTTGGGGAGACTATGGCACTGTGGGTAAAGTCCTTGCCATGAAAACATGAGGATCTGAGTTTGATCGCCAGAACCCACATAAAAAAATCTAAGTGCAGCAGTGTGTGACTGTGAGTCAGTGAGAGTGAGCTGAAGAGACCCTGTTCTCAAAAACTAAGATGCACAGAAATCTCTACATGTACATGCATGCCCAGTGCATGTATACATGTACATACACACAAAATTATCACCATCGAGCTGGGCACTGAAGTGCATACCTGTATGACTCCAGCACTTAAGAGGGTACAATAGGAAAATGAGGGGTTCAAGGCCAGCCTAGACAAAAAGTGTTTTACAAAATAAGTAATAAATACTTAAAATCAGCCTAAAGAAGACACAAATGGCTAGGCAAGAGCATTTTCTTAGGCAGTGAGTAAAGAAAGAGACCAAGCAGCTGTTTGGTTGGGAAGGTGGCCTGAAGCCAAAGAAACCGGAAACTAGGTGTTTGGAGTTATAATCTTTGGTCTTGTTTGGACTTTTCTCTCTGCATGTGTTGCTTCTAAAATACCAGCAACAGCTTCAATGCACACTTAGTAAACAAACAGCAGAGAACTGAAAGGGTAAGATTTCTGATTTGGAAACAAACCAGAGAGCCAAAGACAACAGCCAGTATAGCCATGCAGGCTGGGAACTCTGGTTCTCCTAGTACCAGGCTCAGCTTCCCTCCTATTGAAGTAACTAATGAGAACATCATTTCAGCACTGGGGAGGCTGAGGAAAGGGGAATGCAAGTCCAAAAAAGCAGTTGAAAAAGAAAAAAAGGCTGGGGGCTGTAGCTCAGTCAGTGGTCTTTATCTAGCACATGAGTCCTTGAGTTCAATCCCCAGATTTGTAAAATGGAAAGAAAACAAAACAACAAAATCCCACTTTGTTCTTTTCCAGATAAGGGCTGTGAAGACAGGATGCTTAGATTATTCATATACAATGCACATGAATAGAGACCCAGGGGTCTTAACCCAAGTTTCCATCTCTGATCTTGAAACTCAGTCCTGGGGTGCTGAGGGCTGCAACACCCCAACTTGCATCAACCTATATATAACAGCTCTCTGGGACAAGATGGCACAAAGATAGCCAATAAATACCCTTTGGCTTTACAGAGCACAAGTTAACCTGTGCAGAGCAGACAAACCATGTACTGGCTCAGACTTGTGAATTCTCCAAAAACTGGCCCTCAGCAAGAATGAGCAGTGGCAGAGATGACAAGAGTTGGACATGGTCTGAATCAGAGTCTAGTTGTTCACAAGTAGGCTGAGCATAAGGGACAACATGCAGGATAAGAGCTGGTACAAGCTCAGGGGTTAGGCTAGCCAAGATCAGAGACAGTAATTTGAGAATAGCTCTTTGTACAAACAGACTATATGCCAAGTGCTATGTTCAGGAGAGGCAGCTGACCTGGGATGTTCTGAGCTTCAGGACACAGATCTACTTAGAAAAAAGCATGGGGTGTTGTTTCCTATTGCAATCCATGAAGATTGGGAGGCTAGAGTCCCAATATAACATTAGGCCCAGGGTCAGGAAAGGCTCTGGTGACCTGTTGGCAGAAATACCACCTGTCTGATGCCAGCTGAGCTACCCTGCTACGCCCTCTGACTCATTAGAACTAAGAATAAAGCCCGGAAACACTGACTTAGGCACAGACAGACTTTGGACCACCAACGGGAACCAGGAAATGGTAGAAAATAGTCCCTAGTCCCTGTCCTGGAAAGGCAAACATTCAAATCCTCATGCCAGACGTACAAGCCAAGCACGTAAAAAAGCAAGGGGAACCCCTCCCTTCTCCTTTCTCTGGCACCATCAGAGGCTTGGAATTTGGAGGAGGTCAAACATGTACCAGGAACAGAACAGAGACAGGAAACAGGCACTTATATTCCCTAGCATCATTCCTTTCCTAAGGGTGAGGAACAAGCACTGAGCCACAGGAATGAAAGTATGTTATTTTGGTTTATTGGTGCTCAGTATCAAACCTAAGGCCTCACATAGACTAGGCAAGCCCTCCCTCAATGAGCCACACTCCTGCCCCTTAACTTATGATTTAAAACAATGCTTTTCAAACTAGGGGCCAGTCTGTCTTTCAAGTGACATCTGACATTGCTTGGAAAGATTTCCGGTTGTTACAGTGAGGTTATCAAGGGATTGTGCCACTGGCATGTTATGAATAGAAGCCAAGGATGTTTAAACAAGCCCAATACACAAAGCAAGCCATATGACAAACCTGAATATCACCAACGCTGACTGACACACTCTATCTGATCACCCCATCCTTGACAGAGTCCACATTCCTGCAAAGACACTCCTTATCAGGCACCCAGGCTTCAGCCCCTTAGACACAGGAGAAGCTCTAAAATACTAAACTAGACACATTGAGACCTTCTGGCTCCCTTAAGGAGTGATGGGAAATAGTTCCTCTCCTGGACAAGAAAACACCCCATATCCTCATGTCTGATGTGCAGACCAAGCACATGGTGAGGCAAGAAAAGAGCCCCAGACAAGAATAGGCTGAAGTATCATTAGAACCTGGAGAACAGGAGCTAGCAAGAAGATGAACACTCCTCAAACTGGGTCCTCCTTCAGTATGAGCCCAGGCACACAACAGCCACCTGACTTCCAGACCTACCTCGTATTCTGCCCTTCCCACATTTGCCAGCCTCACAGGCCCACCAGGCATGGTAGAGTAGGTCTGCAATCACAGTTCTTAGGAGGTTTTGGCAGGAAAATCCTGAGTTCAAAGACAGCCTGAAGTACAAAGCATGACCCTTGTCTCAAACAAACAAGAAGATATGCCAGGTACACTGGGAAAGGAGGCAACAGGGCATCCCCAAGATACCTGGGTCCTGTACCCAGATCTCACAGCCTGAGAGACTCAAGAGATACAATTAAAAATCTTTCAATAGTAGGGCTAGAGAGATAGCTCAGTGGGTTAAGGCACTTTCCACGAAGCCTAATGAATGACCTTAGTTTAATCCTTGGGACCCACATGATGGACAGAAAACCAACTCCTAAAAGTTGTCATCTGACCTCAACACATATGCAATGACACACATGCATGTACAAACATAAAGTAAATAAATTTAATAAAAATGTTTAAATAATAGATCAGCCCATTAGGCCATGGTCCAGGTGGCTCATGATTTACACAGGAATATCAGAGTCAGATGACATGTGATATCATATGGCTAGTGTTATGGGTCACAGGCCTCAAGCCTCAAAGACAGAGGAAGCTGCTGGAAACTAAAAATACCAGGACCCTAAGGCAGATTGACTCCTATTCTAGACTCAACTGCAGATGGAGAGAAGAAGTGTGTTGTTTCAGCAACAAGTGTACACTGTCATCAGTACCACAAGCAATGACAGTAAGCACTAAAAGTAGAGCCAATGACACACATGCCTAGGACCTTTCTTCCTGCCCTTACCTGGAAATCCACAGAGCCCCACAGCCCTGGTGTGACATCCTGGGCTCTGCTCCCTGTACATACCTGTTGTTAGAGGCCAGAAAATAAGGAATCTTTAAAAAAAAAAAAAAACCTTAAAGGCATGCACCACCATGCCCAGCTAAAAAATTATTTTTTAATTTCACTTTAATCGGCAGTGTAAGACTTGATTGTGTTGTTTTGAAACAAGGTCTCCCTATGCAGTCCAGACTGGCCTTGAACTCATGGCAACCCTCTTGCTTCATCCTACTAACAAGTATGCAACATTATGCTCAGTTTACGTAATACTGGGGGGTAGAACCCAAGGCATCTGAGTGTCAGGCAAGCACTCAATCAACTGAGCTACATCCTCAAGTCCTGTTTTGTTTGTTTGCTTGTGTTTACTTTTGTTTTTACTGTCTAAATTTTTCAGAAACTAAGACAGAGACACAAACCTGTCTAGAATTCCACAGCTTCCACATCAACACCAATGTCTTTGTCTAATCTTGTTACTGTGGACCCACAGGCAGCAACAGGCTTAGATGTCCCCTAGGAAGAAAGCACTCAATATTTCTGGATGCTTCCTGTAGAACTTGACACTGCTTTATAACTACCTTTTTCCCTTCTTCCCACCACCCCACCACCAGCACCACCACTACTCCCACCCCCCTGTATGTGTTTGGTGGTCCTAGGGATTAAACCTAGAACCTCATATATGCTAAACAAGTGCTCTACCACTGAGCTACTTTTCCCAGGCTTTGTTTTGTCTGTTTTGTGGTATTGGTGGTCTTGGGGCCACATACATGCTAGGCAAGCTCCTTAAAGCTAGACCTAGTTCTGACATTTCCACTTGTCACCTAGCCCACAGAAGGCCATGCACACCTGAGCACAAACGGCACATCTCTTTCCACTGCAGGATGGAATGGGGCAAGGGAGTGCTCACTGTACTGACCAAAGCCACACTAGGGTGCTGGCCAACCTTTTGCTATTCCAAACTATTACAATGTACTCCCTTAGAAACTACTTCCTTTGTTTTTGTTTTTCTCCTGGAGGGATTGGGGGGAAGGGAGTATATGCCACACTGTATATGTGGAAGTCAGGAGAAACCAGGAGAGTCAGTTCCTTCCTTCCACAATGTAGGTCTCAGAGATTGAATCCAGGCTGTCAGGTCAGAGAGAAACGCCTTCGCTCCCTAAGCCATCTCCCCAGTTGCATCTGCTTCTTAAGCTAAGTAAAACATACAAAGTGCCACCCTCCAAAGACTCATTGCCCTTCACTTAGTTCCTAAGCCTCACGCCTACCAGGAACAAGGGAAGAACCAGAATACCCAGATGACTCTAAAATATGAACCTAGAGAAAGTAAACCAAGACATGCTGGCAGGCACCTGTACCACACAAACACATACCACTTCCGTGAGACCACAGGAGATATGCAGACATGACAACTAACTCAGGAACCCTGAGAAACTGACTTCCTCATTATTTATACTTACTCATGAGAGATCAGAACAAGTTTCTGGAAGATAGGAAATTCATGCCTTACACTTCCCTGCAAAGCAGCTACAAACTGGAAAATCTACTTCACCCTCAGAGTTTTCAGGCACCCATCTCAGAGCCCACATGATAGCCCAGAACCAAAGGCTTCAGGATCCCCTGGCCATGCCAGCAAACCAAACACAAGACTCTGGGCCTGATATCCAGTTAGGAAAAGTGAAACAAGTCATAGGAACTCCGATTATCTGTTTGCTGAACTTGGCAATACACATCTTGTCATCCCAGCACAGAAGAGGCTAAAGCATGGGCTATCGAGTTTGAGGCCAGCCTCAGCTACATATTGAGATTCTGTCTCAAGACAAAAACAGAAACACTGGGCACATGGTCATAGCTCCTGCTTTTCACAATACTGACAACCCAGGAAGAACCATCAACATCACACAAGAGCACTGCAAACTAGACCCAACCCCAGACCCTGCAAGAAGGATTCTGGGGTCCTGCACTTCTAGAGACTGGCTCACAGGAGGAGTACCAGTCATGGTACCCTAGAGTTCACACATAAGGATTTTAGAAAAACACATTCATGATGTGCCAGGCATGGTAGCACTCGCCTTTAATTCCAGCACTCAGGAGCCAGAGGCAGATGAACCTCTGTGAGTTTGAGGCCAGCCAGGTCTAGAACAGGACAGCCAAGACTACACAGAGACACCCTGTCTGAAAAACAAAAACAAAAACATACATATATACATACATCCATGATGACCGGGCCCTGTGATAAAGGCTTGGGGCGAGCTCACTGGGAAGCTTCTGGTGTTTAAGACAGAAGCACTCCTATTTCTGCCAGAGGCCATCACAGTATGTCCTTAAATGGCCCGGATGTAGTGGTCAATCAAATGGTGTGATCCCACCACAAGCCTCTGAGGTAAGTGCTGTTTTTATTCTCCACTGTGAAAACTTAGGCACTGACCCACTCCAAGGAGACTAAACCCAACAAATTCAGTGGCCTGTGAAAATCTATCATTCTCCACTGTGATTCTAGCTTAAGATGCCTGGGCTTTGCTCAGAGCAAGACAACAAACCATACATAATAGTGTGATTTGATATCTCAAGAAGAGAAAAGGGATACTAACTGGCACTCCATGTGACAAGACACAAGCATTAATAGTGGTTTAGCTCATTTAATTTCAGAGCTCAAGAAGGAGCCACTGCTATGCTGTACATGAGAACACATGTACAGATAGGTAAAGCTGCCAACCCAAGACCTGAATGATGATTGTGGATCATCACCACAGCAATGATCTGAACATCTCAACAGAGTACACAAGTGCTATGTGTCACTGTTCCACACATGTTTCTAACTGTGGCCTCTGTGAGAAAGGGACAGTGGTATGTCACTTATAGGTATGTGCTACCACACTCAGCTTTGCAGGGCTGGGGAGCAAACCCAGACCTAGATGCAATCTGAGCCACAGCCTCGCCCATCCAGATTTTCTACTGGTCTCTACCATAGACTCTGTCTATCCATCAATGTTTCAGGCCACATCTCCCTGTTGCTTTCTGATCCAGGGATGACAAGTTTGGTGCTCACCTCTTCTTTCATCCAAATGCACCATTCAGGGGAAGGCTTTCTCTATATTTCCAAAGTAAAGAGAGAAACACAGCAACTCCATGCTGAGTTTGGTGGGTCAGGCCTATCATCCTAACCACTGGAAAAGCTGGGACAGGAGAATCAGAGGTTCAAGTCTTGCCTGGGCTACAAAATGAGTTCAAGGCTAGGTTGAGTAACTTAGTGAGACCCTATCTTAAAAGAACAAACAGAAGAGGGGCTAGAGATGTAACACAGTACTTGCCCCAGCACTGAACAAAAAGAAACAGAGGAAAAGAAAAAGAAAAATGAGAAAGAAAAAGTCGCTGCTTCTCAGAAAAGAGAATTCCACATGATACACCTCAGCACTGCTACTCAATGACACTAACCTTTAATGGGAAGGCTGGAGTATAATTGCCAAGGTACCTGCCTGAACATATCAGGGACTTGGCAGCAGCTGCACTGTCTCCAATGCCAGCTGTCTTCTTGTCTCCACCAGCCACATGCCTGGGCCAAACCCTGGCAAAGAGATAGCAATAAGCTCTCCCCCTCACCCAGCCACCAGCCACTCACAGCCTATGACACCTACCAGGCCCCAGGAAAGAAGTATTCTCCAAAGCTCCTGCTCCTGTCAACATGGATACTAGGGTAAGACTTTTTGTGTTATCTCAACATGAGCTCCCTGCACCCACTATCATAAAAGGTGTCTTTATGTCTACATCCTTTCCCATGCCCTGTAACTGTCCTTGTTTCTATCTTGCTCAGTTTCATTGCACGAAATGAAATGGCATGAAATTGACATTTATATCTTTCTTCTTGTATGCATATGGTGTGTGCGTGTGTTCCATGTGTGAGTGTATATACAAGTGCATGTGTAGACATGTGTGTAGCAGCCAGAGGTTGACACTGAGTCTTTCTTAAGTCACTATCTTACTCCTTGAGGCACTGTCTTTGAATTGAACCTAGAGCTTTTCAATTTATTTAGCATGGATTTTCAATTTATTTAGCTAGCCAACTTGCCCTGGGGATGTCTTGTCTCTGACTTCTAAGATTTGTCCTTAATGTCATCCCAAGACTGATACAGTGCTGCAGCTCCCTGCACAAAAAGACCTTGCATATCAAGCATGCCATTGGCATGATATCCAACCACTAGGACAAAGCACAGCTACAAGAAGTGACTTGCCAATCTTCCGGTTTCCAGCAGCAGAAACACTGAGCCCAGGCATAAGTCTCCACACTGGTGTCTGAGGCTATCCTGAGCTGGGACTCCCTCAACATGCATCAACCCCTCACTTGGGACCACTACAAGTATTATTCCACACTACCATGTGTCCCCTGGGATAAAGTCAGCTGCACAGCATTCAGAACCACTGACCTCATCTGGCTGGTTTCAGAGCTTTTCCCCATTTTTTACAGTTCAAACATATACTCAGTACTCCATATCCACAGGCCCTGCAACCTCAAATTCAACCAACTTTACACTGAAAATGCTAGAAAACGCCAGTGAGATGTCTCAGCAGTTAACAGTGTCTGCCATCAAGCCCAAAAACTTGAGTTAAATTCCTAGAACCCACATGGTAGGAAAAACTGACTCCCTCAAGTTACCTGCTGATTTCCACATATGTACCAAGACACAGGCACACATATATACACATTACATGTTAAAAATAATAAATAACACTGCATCTGGAAATAAAATTGCACTATGCTGAACATGATCATAATACTTTCTTATCATTATTCCATAAACAATACAGAACATCTATTTAAACAGGATTCACATTGCATTCAGTGCTACAATTCATCTAGAGTCAATTTAAAGTACATGGGAGGATCTGCATGGATTTTATGCAAACACTAAATCACTTTACATGTGGAAGTTGAACGTTAAGAGATTCAGGACTATGAGAGCATTCAGAACTAACATACTGTAGATCCTGGTGGGCAATGTAATTCCCTTTAATATTACATAAACTTATGAATATAACTAGCTTCAAGCTTCACAGATATTTAAAATGTTGATGTGTGTATGTATGTGTGTGTGTGTGCGCACACGCTCTCACAACCATTTATAAGAGCCTGCCCATTGCATGGCACACATGTGAAGGCCAAGAAGTTGGTCCTCTCCTACCACCGTGGGGTACCCAGGACTAAACTCAGGTTGTAGGTTTGGCAGTAAGTTCCCTCACCCATTAAGTCATCTTGCCAGCCCTCACAGATATTTTAACTAACTGGAATCTCCCTTTGGGATTAAATTTTAAATTTAATTTAATTGGATTGTTCAAAACAATCTAAAAAAAAAAAAAAAAAAAAAACATGAAGTAGATGTCTGTGGCAGACACAACTGGCTGCTTACTCAACAACTATACCGAACATACTGCTCCTATGCTGTCTCCTACCACAGCATATAACCAAATACTAGCTTTTCCTCCTTTGCAACTAGAGAATGTCATGTAACATAGTTCCGGCCAAGAAGACAAGAACCCAAGTCTGTACTGCAGACAGAGGGCCTCTGGGGTAAGACCTGAACTTTCATAAATAAAAGAAAATACAGGAGGCTGGTACAGCTCTTCCTTTGAACCTAGACGTATTGGTTAGAGCTGCAACAAACATTTTCGAGCCTGGAGGTTAATGAAAATGGCCAGGACAGCAATGCCAGCAATGATAAGTAAGAGATGTTAGGATTCCTGATATGTAAAAATAAGAAGAGAATACCTTCATGCATAACTTTCTAGTCAGGCTTTCTGTTTCCTGAAACCAAATGCAATCCTAAAAGACAGAAAGCAAGATACAGGGCTTGGGGAGATGGTTCAATGGGTAAATCATCAAGTATATAAATATCTAAAGTATCTAAGAATGATGGACCAAAGTTTGGATACTCAGGACCCATATTAAAAAAAAAAAAAAAAAAAAAAAAAAAAAAAAAAAAAAAAACAGGCAGGACTGGTAACCCTCCTATGTTCCCAGTGCTTAGAAGTTAAAGACAAGAGCTCCCCAGGGAAGTAAGATAAAAATGTCAGAATCATGGCACTGCTAATTGAGCAGTATATAAACAAGGAAAATTGCAGGAACACGGGAAAGGAAAGGAGCCCCTCACTCAGGAATCTGACTGAAGTCTCTCAACAGTAGAGTCAAGAATTTAAATGCAATTTAAATTCTGTAAGGGTCACTAACAGAGTTAATACTCCCTTCCCTGGGTACAGGGTTTCTCTCTTCTCCCAGAACTCATCTGGGAAATGAGATTGTCACCTTTGTTTACAGTAACAATATCCTGTCTTCCTGCTTAGGATCAAGACTTTTATCTCAACAATTGTCACCCTGTCAGGGACCTGTAGGTCCTGGGACCTCAGTGATCTATCTCATCTAGGTCCCTTAGGAGCCCTTTGAAGATAATAATGTCCTATATATGATTATTGAAAAGACAAAGCACAAAGTTCCCAGCCAGAAATGCTCTTCAGGATTATGTATGGATAGGACCAGGACAAGAGATCATAAGTGGAGATAATAGATAATGATCTTTGAATGCCCCATGGGGACCCTGGAAAGTTGAAAGACCCGCCCACCTAAGCCTTATCTCACATCCCCCTACCCAGTTAGCCCTGTACACAGAGGCTAACAAGCTAAAAAAGCCCTGGTCAGCTGGGGGAAAGGGAGGGAGGTTGTCATGGCGGGGATAAATCATTATTAGCAAAATATTTAATTGGGATCATGTTTACATTCATCTGCAAGTAAATATCTTTTAGTTAAGAAAAATGGGTGGTATCAAAAATGAACTATCAATGAAATCACAAAATAAAAAATGTGAGGAAAACACAGGCCTGGTTTTACTTTTTTTACACTATTTCAGATCCTGAAATTTGGGAGACAGAGACAGAGGCCAACTAGAGCTGCATAGTGAGACCCAGTCTCAAAACAAAACAAAAACTGTTTCAGAGCCAAATGGTAGCCAAGATTACAATCCTGGCACTTAAGAGGCTGAGCCAGGAAGATCAGAAAAAAAAAAAAACAATGCATTCAGCTTTTATGTAGAGGGTCTGAAAGCTATATACACCAAGGGACCAGTAAGATTGTATCTAGAAAATGTAGTATCTTCAACTTTTTTTTTTTTTTTTTTTTTTGTAAGAAAGGTGTTTGTTGAAACAAAGTCTCATAACCCAGACTGGACTCAAGCTGAGGATGACCTTGAATTCATCTACTTCTCCAAGGGCTGGGATCACAGGCCTGCACCTGGTTCTTTTTTTTTTTTTCTTTTTTTTTTAACATATTTTGTGTGTGTGTGTGTGAGTGTGTGTGTGCGCATACACGCGCACATGTGTGCAAGTGCCCACAGGGATCAGAAGCTGGATCCCCTAAAGCTGCAGTCATAGACAATTGTGAGCCACCCAATGAGTGCACTGGGAACTGAACTCAAGATTCTCTAAAAGAGCAGTATATGCTCTTAACCTCTGATCCATCTCTCAAGTCCCTGCATTTTTACTTTACATAAACTGTCCTTCTCATAATACAAAAGAAAAAAATGAGTGAAAGAATAGTGTCTTCTGACTTTTTTCTGGAAGGCCTGTGGTGGCAAACCTAAGATGTCACATGTGCTAACAAGTATGCTAACCCTGAGCTCAAGTTGCCCAAGCTAGAATTTCTAGTTGTCCTAGAATTTTCTTTGTAGCCCAACCTGTCCATGAGCTCTCCATTCTCCTGCTGTGCAGCCCAGATTATAGGCCTGTGCCCCTTCACGTTAACTAAACCACTGTGGTGTTAGAGTATTAAAACCTGGACTACATGAACACCCATGAATTTGATAACCATTAGCATCCATGGCTGGCTTCAGGCTGCACTGGATTTAGGTAGAGAGGCTGGTTTGCTTACACTTGAGCTTCAAGGGGAATTACAGACTGAGATCTGCCTACACACACACATACACAATGTCAGAGGTGACTGGATGAAAAAAAGAAAAAGAAAAAGAATGGACATGACTGCTCCTGAAAGTTTATTATAGATAAAAGTGTTGCTGATTATTAATATTTATTATTGATTTATCTTTTAGTTAAACAGCAGTTATTCCTAAACCAGGGGTATACCCAAATCACCACACAGAGACTAGGATTTATTTAATTAAGCTAGAGCACAATGATGGGCAGTAATTACTCCATCCTAAACCTCCAAGCCCACATAGCTTCCTCCCATTCAGATTTCCCTACATTATACTTGCTTTTTAGTCATATCTTAGGTCTGGTTCATCCTTCCTGGTATATTCAGGTCCTTTCCTCTCAGATCTCTCCTCTCCAAACCTCCCTCCCACTCACTTCTTTCTAACTCCCCTCCGGGATAGGATGTCCCATCCTATTCTCTCAGCATTGGCAGGCTGTTTTATTGGCAATAGAGAACATACAGTAGCATGTTTACACAAACTTGAGACTGGTAATGCACCACAATGCAATGCCTTGAAACCAGATAGTAAGGTAAAGAAATCAGCATGTGAATGAACAAAGGTAAATTGTATATATTCCACAAGAACACTATACCAACAAAAAAGGAAGACATTACCAGAAGCAGACACATCTGGGATAGTCCAGCATGGTCATGACCCTGAACCATGTTGGGGGAGGGGAAGGGAGAGAGGAGTACCAAGTACAGCAGCCAAGAGGCCAAAGGTACAAAAGGATACAAAACCAAAATGTCTGGATTATATAGAGAAGAGCCTCTGAGGTAGGGGCAACCTAGTTCCCGGGCTGGACAGTTCAGGGTAGGAGGCGGAATATGTCAGCCACACCCTGCAACAGGTAGGGACTGAGGGATGCCAGGAGAACCTGGAGGCCTGGTCTACTTTGATATGTTAAATAGGAATCCCAGCCCCTTGTCCTGGGTTTGAAACTTAACACTGACACCTGATACTCTCTTTGTCCCAAGCTCTAAGCTTATCTCCCCCACAGCCAGTACCCTAGATATCTTAGACAGACTGATGGATCAACCTGAAATATCTCAGACACCTGGATTGGGGTCTAGCTGAATGAGTCAGAAAAGATTTGGGATAGCTGGGCTCTGGCCTGATTTTGCCACAGCCTGAATGAGCCCAATAACAACACCAGAAATCTCCTTGCACTGTCTCTTACTGTCCACCCACCTCCCTTATCACCACAGAATGGAGTCTACCTAGAACAACTACTACATGCTACATTGCACTGAGAAGCCTGTTAGTGCCTCTTTCTTTCCCTTTAAGATACACAGCATGGGTATCAGCAAGATGGCTCATTCATTTTGGACTTGCTTCACAAACATGAAGACATAAGATCCCTCAACAACAGCCTATATCTGAAATCCCAGTGCTGGAGAGGTGAAGAAAGACAAACTCCTATGGTTCCCGGCCAGAAGCCAATATAGCTGAATCTATGAGCTACAGGTTCAATGATAGACCCTGTCTCAAAGTATGAAGGAAGATGCCCAACATTGACCTCTGGCTTCCAAATGTATGCAGGTACATAGGCATGCAGATCTGGATATACACAAAAATATGCAGTATAACTATGGGACCCATTTTACAAATAAAACGAAAGCTCCCATAAATCTATCAACTAACCCACTCTACATACTGGGAAGTAACAAGTTTTCAAATCTATCTGCTCCCACACCTGGCCTTGATTCCATCCACACATCTCCAGATGTCTTTAGGGACACACCTCTCCTAGTCGGACCCTCAAGAAATAAAAGGACTGACTTCAAGGGAGCCTTTTCTCCACCCCTTCCTCCTACCAAGAATATTGCCATCCAGTGAGTCAGCTCTATCCCCAGCTCTGAGCATGAAGTAGCCCACCACACATGATGATGAGACAAAGAAAACAGGAAAGCCTAGCTAAATTATAGCTGCAGTACCCTGAGATATTTATATGGGACACATCTGTGTTAAGACATCAGTGAAGCCTTATGAAAGTTCTCAAAGATTGCAGACCCAATTATAACTACCAGGTCACTGTCTCAGGCCTGGTATCTGACTTGCCTGTGGTTTCCAGCCTTTACACTGATCAGTAGTAAAGAATCTATGCCTTTAGTTATCCATTTTGTTTTATGTGCGGTGCTTCACGCATGCTAGACAAATGTTCTACCAATTAGCTAAGTTCCCAGTATTCATCTCTCTGTAGGGTTTTGTTTGAGGGGGAAGTGTGTTTCGTTTGGTTTTGAGATAAAGCCTCTTGTATCCCAGGCTGGTCTGGAACTCACGATGTAGCTGCGGACAACCTTGAATTTCTGATCCTCCTGTCTTGCACCACCACACCCTGTTTATAAAATTGGTGCTGGAGATGGAATCCAGGGTTTATGAATGCTGAACAAGCAATTTACCAACTAGGCTACATGCCCAGCCCTTCATCTACTTTGAAGAACATATTCTTAAGAACAGAAGTAGGAATGCAGTATAGCTCACACCACACACACACTACAGAATGATGATGATGACAGTGGTAACGACAATGATGACAACAACAACAGCTATTCTTAGACCACACTATAATTATGAGCTAGCCAACTTTTTTCTGAAAAGCAAAGTAAAAGCTGGGGTGTAACCTTTTTTGAATGTTCTGAGCTATGCCTTCTGCTCCAGGAATAGCTTCCAAGGAAACAAGCCAACAGGCCCTATGTCCATCATAGCACCAGTACCAGTTCAAAAAAAAAAAAAAAAGACAGAAGAGGAAAAAATTGCTACTGTAATTTAAATGTCAAACCACAGCTAATAATGACATGAATTATACTCCACAGGAACGAGGAAGTATAGTGGAGCACTGAAGGTTGTCATTACAGAGTTATGTGAGGATAGGAAATTCACAGCAAATATCACAAAATGGAATGCAATCTACCACTATGGACACTCAAAAGCCTGGAGAGGGCTAAGCCTTGAGGGTCAACACACAAGCAAATACACAACAGCCCAGGAAAGAATCTTCACAATACTCAGGAGAAATAGAGGGCCAAGTTCCTCAGTACACTGTATACCCCAAAAAATTAACAGGAAAAAGACCCATCATCATCCATAAAGATAAGCAGCCTTACTTTCACATATTTCCAGAAAGGGTCTCTTTAAGCTGCCTGGGCCACCTCTGAAGTTGCTCTGCACTCACTACTGTGAGCCCCCAGCCTCAGTCCCCCAGGTCTCTGAAATGGCACAATACTGACGTGGGTTTAAACAAATGGGTTTTGTTGGGACTTTGTTAGATTTGGGGGTTTTTTTGGTTGGTTGGTTGGTTGGTTGGTTGGTTGGTTGGTTGGCTTTCGGTTTTTTTTCAAGACAGGGTTTCTCTGTGCAGCCTTGGCTGTCCTGGACTCAATTTATAGACCAGGCAGTTCTCAAACTCACAGAGGTCTGCCTCTGCCTCCCTGAGTGCTAGGATTACAGGCATGTACCACCACGCCCAGCTTTGTTTCGGTTTTTTGTTGTTGTTGTTGTTGTCTAGCACAGTCTCATTATGTCAGAGACTGGCCTCTCTTTCATAAGCCTCCTTTCTAAACCTGGGATTACGGGTATGCACTATCGCAGTCAACTACAACTGGTAATTTTCATTCACTAACATTCAGAAAGGCCTAGCTATAGACTTGTTGAAAATAATCAGCCTTCAAATTAAAGATTAAAATTTATAAGCTGGGTGCAGTAGCTCACATCCCATAATCCTCTGCAGGAGGCAGAGGCAGGCAGATCACTGTGATACCCAGGCCAGCCTGGTCTACAAAGTGTGTCTAGGACAGCCAAGACTACACAGAGAAACCCTGTCTCAGGAAAAAAAAAAGAAAAAAATTAAAATTTATGTAATTTTGACTCATACACAAGGATACATACTGGATAAAAGAGAACTCTAGACAAACAATGATCCATACATATCACAGCTCTGTAACCTGGAATATTATATAACTAATGGAAAAAATTAGTTCAATTTTATGTATCTATGTGGATGGCAAAAAAGTCAACAGATAAAGATTATAATCTATGCAGACTTAAATATGCTAGTCATTTAATAAACAGGTGAAAGAGCATAGCTACAGGCTGGTCCAACAGAACAGCATGTATGTTAACACATCTGTGCGCTATGTTTGGGTACAGAGCATGTATCATTTTTGTAATCAGAAAATTCTGTACTGCAACTAGAAACTTTATGGGGAAAGATCATAGTGACATCAGAGGACAGAGTGTAAGTAAAGTCTTATATGTTGCTTAACTATTAATTCAAAGCACTTCTTAAATAACATGGAAAAATGCTTAGAATTTAAACACATCTTTGAAAACTTGGAAGGGACCTAACCACCCTCATTTAGTCTCTGACCTCAGCTCTCTGGTATGCAAGGTTTAACTTCACTGAGCACATCCAGAAAAGCAACTCCAACGAGCTTCCCACCTTGCTCAAGATTCATATGCCAAGAACACAGTAAGTGTTTAATAAGTGCTGGTGGGATCATTTGTGGGAGAGATGTTGTATTGACCTAGTAATTTATTAGCAAATTTCAAAAGGTAATATTTCTTAGCCAGGCAACTTCTGGTGGATAAACTTATTCTGCTGAGTCACATGCATATATTTGGTCATAGAGCATGATCAGGAATGTTATTCCCCCCCCCCACCAGCCCCACACATTCTCCAGTGCGATTAACAAGCTGAAAAACTGAAATGACCCTGACAGTCACCAAGAGGGCACTGTTGCCGAGACTGTGGCTCCTTAGGTTTTCCACAAAAGGAAGGCTTGAAAAGAAATGAAACTTAATTGTTCTTTCAAATTCCATAGACTTCAAACAGAAATATATTGGTTCATAGTGTTAAATGAGGAATACAAGATACAGAATATTTACAGTATGAAAAATACAGGGCGGAAATGTGCCCATATAAACACAAACAGCAAAAATGTTTGCACACACAAGGGCTCATCATCAATGCTTGTTTCAGAGGGCAGTGGGCAGGAAAGAACACTGAAACCTGACTTTTCCCTTCATATTTTTCTAGATTGTTTACCTGTTTTGTTTTATTTTGGTTTGGTTTGGTTTTTGTGTTTTGTGGGGTTTTTGTTGTTTGTTTTTCGTTTTTTAAAAAGCAATGCCATCCAGACCTAGTGGATTTTCATTCCAGCTACTCTGGAGCTGAGGCTGGAAGATGGCCAGTACAAGACTGCCTAGGCTCAAGGCCAAACTTGAACAATTCTGAAATTCCTTCACCCCAACAACAGAAGTCGCAGAACACACCTATAATTCTAGCACTTGGGAGATGAAGGCAGGTAGTTCAAAGTCACCCTTGGCTACATAAGGAAGTTCTAGGGCAACTTGGTCTAAAGGCTCTGTCTCAAAAAAGAAGGGAGAAAAAAAAAAGCACCATGAAGAAAACTACAGTCTAATTTGTAAAGCCATTTTCTTAAAAACCAGTTGAAAATCTACCTAACCAAAAAGGTAAAAGTTCCATAAAGTCTTCTTTATGACTTGAGGTTGGTGGCAGGGTAACAGCCCAGAGCCACCCTCCCTGGTCAATAACTCCAAGGTAAATCAAGAGAGCACTGCAATAGACTCTGGACTTGGTTACAGTCTACTCAACCCGAGGTAATTCAAAGTGAGGAACTAGAAAGCCAGGTATAGTGGGTGGCATACACCTACAATCCCAGCACTGGGGAAATTGAGGAAGAAGGAGGTAAAGTTCCAGGACATTCTGACTATAAAGAAGGATCCTGTCTCAGAGGGAATGAAAGCTGTGGAGAAGAGAGTCTGGATACCCAGCACCCATGTACAAGTGAGAACAATGATACACATTTGTAATCCCAGGGTAGGGAGGCAGAGACAGAAAATAACAAGAGGCCTCCGGCCAGTCAGCTTAACTAAATAGGTAAACTCCAAGTTCAGTAAAAGACCCCTTTCAAAATAAAATGGTAATTAACCTAGTAAGACACCTGACACTGACTCCTGGCCTCACATATGATCTCGGCACTCCAGAGGCAG
Organism: Psammomys obesus; assembly: GCF_907164565.1. Taxonomy (NCBI): domain Eukaryota; kingdom Metazoa; phylum Chordata; class Mammalia; order Rodentia; family Muridae; genus Psammomys; species Psammomys obesus. Next base: position 142,177 of record NW_026596415.1, read on the forward strand.
AGGCAGGTGGCTCTCTGTGAGTTTGAGGCCAGTAAGGGCTACATAGTGAGACCCTGTCTCAAATAGATAGATGGACAGACAGACAGATAGGAAGAAAGAAAAAGAGAGAGAGAGAAAGAAAGAATGAAAGAAAGAGAAAAGAGAAAAGACAAGAAAAGAAAAGAAAGAAAAAAAGAAAAGAAAAGAAAAGAAGAAGTAGGGCCTCAGAGCTACCCTCTATATAAAAGACATTTTCACTGGTGACACCAAACTGTCCCCTACATGCCAACAGGAAGAATGGGTGAGGGAAAACTGCTCTTGGTGAAGAGAGGAAACAGACCAGACCACTCCACATTACCTCTTCTCCAAGTTCCCTCTCTAAATGGAGTTTAACCTTTTTCACTTCTCATTAAAGTCCAGGGCAACTCCCCAGTGAGCTGTACAGCCTGAAAGCCAGGCCTCCAGGATAGACTTGCAACCTCAAGTTGATCCTCCATCTTCCTCGCTATCAGCGACTGTGGGTTAACCAACCCCCAAGAGCCATTTGGCACTGCCTGGGAGCATTTTTGGTTGTTGCAACAAGTGCGGGTATGCCTGGCAATTTGTGGACACAGGTTAGGGCATTACCAAATACCTTACTGTACCCAAGATGCCCTACACTGCAAAGAACAGTTTGGTCCAACTGTGCACAGGGCAGGATCCAGAAACTAGGCCCTATTTTCCCACAGCTCAACCCTCCCATAAATACACTGTCTTCCCACAAAATGGTGTCCTCAATCAGCTAGTCTTAAGGAGAAAAAGACAGACACTATCCCCAATTCCTTATCAAGCCAGGGAAATCTTGCTCCAGGCTCTCCTTAGGATCCCAACGCACTTATTCATATTCAGGCAAGTTTTTACAAGATGGATTTTTGTTTTGCTTGTTTTCTAACCATTAAGCTCTGGCCATAAAAGCCAGGCCTTCCCCTACTGGGAAAACCTAGAGACCACATGAATAGCAGATGTCTGCTTCATAATCCTAGGGTACCTAAGATAATGACCCTACAGCCCGTCCCCTCCTCCCAACACAAATACACCTGGGCCTGAGACAGGGTCTTCATGTTGCCACTTTAGCCAGTTGTGGGGAAAGTGCAGCTGAGCACTTGCCCAGATATTCAAGACCCTGGGATCCTTACCCAGAAACACACACAGAAAGCATTGAGGAAAGCACCTAAGGGCTGAAGAGATGACTAAGCAGTTAAAAGCCCATACTGCTTTTGCCAAGGATCCAAGTTCAATTCCCAGAACTGGCATCAGGTGGCTCACAATTGCCTGTAACTCCAATTCCAGGGCATCCACTGTTTGGCTTCCTCAGGCACCCACACATATGTGCACACACACACACACACACACACACACACGCTCTCACAGAGAAAGACACATACAGGGAGGATTAAAAATAGGCATGGCAGAACATATCTTTAATCTCATTTTTCTGCCAAAAAAAAGTCAGGAAGTGGTAGCACACGCCTTTAATCACAGCAATTGTGAGGCAGAGGCAGGCAAATCTCTGAGTTAAAGGCCAGCCTAGTCTACATGGCCCAAGACAGCCAGGGCTACACAGAGAAACCCTGTCTCAAAAACAAAATAATTAATTAACGTCAGTATTCTGGAGGCAGAGGCCAGCCTAGTCTATATTGAGTTCCAGGCCATCCAGAACTATGTATTAAGACTCTGTTTCAATGATGATGATGATGATGATGATAGTAATAAATCTTTTTTAAAAATCTAAAGGCCAAGCTTGGATGATGATGAGGAGGAGGTCGGGCTTGGTGGTACACATCTTCCAATCCCAGCACTTGGGAGGCTGAGACAAGAGGATCAAGAGTTTGAATCAAGACTGGAATACAATATAAGATTCAAGCCCTTTTGTCGCAGCCATATCTTGTCCAGACAGACAAACAAAATAACCTACTGAGGCTGAGTCAGGCCAGCCCTAATTCAGTCATCTTAAGGTTGGGCTATGAAGCAATAGACCCCAATTCAAATAATAACAGACAGATGCCACTCCACCCAGGAAGGGAGCCAACCAAGTGTGAGAAAGTACAACAAGCAAAGACAATGGACACTTGGCCTTCCATGACTGACAATAAGGAGGAGTGGGGCCTACAGGCCTGTTTTCCAGGAGCACCGACAGTGAGGCCCAGTGCTGTCCAATATTATTTGAGAGGAGCCAGAAATCCAGGTGTTTTGCAAAATCCTTTAGTAATTACTGGAGACAGCAGTTCACATAATTAAAATAAAGCCAAAAAACCACAGAGGTGATTGTGCCTGTAATCCCAGCACTTGGGAGGCTCAGGCAGGAGAATCAGGAGTTCAGGGTCATCCTCAGCTATATAGCAAGTTTGATGCCAGCATGGCTATATGAAACTCTATCCAACAAATTAGAACTGGTGAGACAAATCAATAGGTAAAGAAACTTGTGCCAGTTGACAACCTGAGTTCAATCCCCAGAGACCACATGGTAAAAAGAGAAAACCAACTCCTCAAAGTTATCCTCTGACTTTCATGGCATTGGTGTGCCCACTCACTCTCAAATCAATAAATAAATGTAAAAAAAAAATTAAAGTAAATAAAGCCAAGCCAGTCTAGAGGTAGGATAGAGCTAAAACCCAATTAAGAACACATATATCAGGCATACACACTCAAACCGTACAACCAGGCCTACCGGCACTCAAGTGGCTGAAGAGGAGGATAGTAAATTCCAGGCTAGCCTGAGCTTTAAAAAAAAAAAAAAAATTCTCAAAGGGGAGCCAGAGGTGAAGACACCATAAGAAGACCTACAGAGTAAACTAACCTGGGCCCATGGGGGCTCACAGAGACTGAACCACCAACCAAACAGCTTGCATGGGCTAGACCTAGACTCCCTACACATATGTACCGATGTACAGCTTGGTCTTCATGTGGATCCCCTAACAACTGCAGTAGGGGCTGTATCTAACTCTGTTATCTGCCTTTGGATCCTCTTCTCCTAGCTGAGCCTTGTCTGCCCTCAATAGGAAAAGATATGCCTAGTCCTACTGCGACTTGGTGTGCCATGGTAGGCTGGCACCTATGAGGGGGTCTCCCCTTCTCTGAGAAGGGGAGGGAAGTATGGGAAAAGGGTGTGTATGGGAGTTCGGGGGGGGGCTGCAATCAGGAATAACAGTACTGAATAAATAAGTTAGTGGGACAAAACAACAAAAGCCAGACAGGGTAACATACGCTTTCAATCCTGACACTTGGGAGGCACATAGGCAGGCAGCCCATGAGTTTGAGGCTAGCCTACTCTATACATCAAGTTCCAGACCATCTGGAGCTATATAATAAATAAATAAATTTTATTTAACCTTATTTATTTGTTCAAATGTTGGTTGGGTCTACTATATGTAAAGGCAGGAGAAAACAGATGACTTCAGTGGATCATTGCAAGACAAAATGGAAGCAGCTAAAAACAGGATAGCATTCTATCCTGAATGTCTTCGAGACAGATTTCTGAGCAGCTTGAAAGCTATTCTAGGGTTTTAGGTCATTTATTTATTCAATGAGTAGTCACTGAGCAACAGACCCTGTCTTAGATACTAGGAATTGAGTCACAAGCACAGAAAAAAAGTAGGTAAACTCTTTGATGTATAAGAAAAATTAAGAGCTATGAGGTGGAACCTAAACTGGATGTGCAAGAAGTAGCAGGGGTCATGGAAAAAAATGCCTGAGGAGCCCCTGCTACTGTAGTGAAGAGACTAATCAAGAAAGTAGCTACCTAAGAACAGATGCTCCAGGGCTCGTTGAAAACAGTGGCTGGCAGCCATTGAAGGATGCTGAGCGGAAGAAGGGCAGGGTCTGATGTGTGTCTTAACAGGATTCCTCTGGGCTAGAACTGAAGTTCAGCAGAGAAGTGCTTACCTAGCTGTTGCTAGGCCCTAGATTCCATCCCTGGTACTGCAAAAGAATAAAAATCAAAAACACATTCTCTGGCTGCTGGACTGAGACTAGAATGCAGGCACCAAGGGAGGACGGAGAGAAAAGGAAGCTGGGTATAATGGTACAGGCCTCTACTTACTAGGGAAGCTGAGGCAGGAGGATCACAAGTGCAGGGCCCACATAGGCTACAGAAATGAAGGACAACCTGGGCAGTTGAGTTAGACTCTTGTCTCAAAACAAAAAGTAAAAAGAACTCAATATGTTAAACCCGAAGTTCAGCCGAGGCCATACATACATACACAGTGTTCAAACGCAACAAGAAGTCAGTAGATGGCACCATAGGCCCCAGGAGTCAGCCCTGACAAGTTTGGATATTTTTTGCAAGAACAGGCAGATAAAAAGGAGGAGGAAAGAAGAATCAAGGACAAACTGGGCGGTGGTGGCACAGTCTTTTAATCCCAGCACTCAGGAGGCAGAGGCAGGTGGATCTCTGTGAGTTGGAAGCCAACCTGGTCTACAGAGTGAGTTCCAGGACTACACAGTGAAAACTCTATCTCAAAAAACAAAAAAGAAAAAGAAAGACAGAGAGAGAGAAGGAAAGAAAAGAAAAAGAATCAAGTACGAAATCCAGAGAGAAAACTCAGCAGTTAAGAGCACTGGCTGATCTTCCAGAGGACTCAGGTTCAATTCCCAGCACCCACATGACAGCTCAGAACCATCTGTAACTCCAGTTCCAGGGGATCTGACTCCCACACACAGATATACATGCAGGCAAAATACCAATACACATAAAATAAGAATACATTATTTTAAAAAACAAAATCAAGGATACCACAGGTTTTGGCCCCCAAGAGAAAGACCATCTTCCTAGAGGTACCTCAGCTCCTCCCAGGATGCAGTAGGATAAAGATGTCCCTGAATTCCCACAGTGGTTTCCTGGAAGCCTCCAAGTCAAGCTGACAAGTAGAGGGGCTCTATCACCTACTACCACACTAGCAAAGTGAAGCACCTCCAAGAGCGAAAGAAGTCCAGCAGGCTCCAGGAAAGGAGACCCTCCCAGACCCTGGGCTAAGCCACAGAGATAGCTACAGCTTCCTCCTGAAAGGCCAGGGCTCAAGGCCATGGACCACGAACTAGAGTTTCTTGGGCCAGTCCTCCCACAAGTCCCCAAAGTCATTTGCCTGGTTTTCTTAGTACCCTCACCCCACCATTCCAAGCTGCACTCAGATGCTTACAAGCATCTGGTCAAGAGAGGAAAGGCAGGGACCTGACTGACTACATTAATCCACAAGCTTAGGAGAGCAAAGAATGACAGGTGTGGTAGATGGCAGTGGAAGGAAAAGCAACAAGGTCCTTAAAAGAGGAGGGTAAAAAAAAGAAAAGAAAAAGGAAAAAGAAAAAGAAAAAAGAAAAGAAGGAAGGAAGGAAGGAAGGAAGGAAGGAAGGAAGGAAGGAAGGAAGGAAGGAAGAAAGAAAGAAAGAAAGAAAGAAAGAAAGAAAGAAAGAAAGAAAGAAAGAAAGAAAGAAAGAAAGCTTTCCAAGGCCACTTGCTACAACAGAAGCAATTTTACACCAGTCACCAAGATCCATTTGCTGCACTGATTGGACAGTGTTCAGGGTGCTGGGGAGCTGGGTGCCACAAGCCAATTTAGGCCTCCGCAACCAACTCACTCCAGAGCCTACACTGCTAATCTGCTGCTGACTTGTTTTTGTCCACCAGATGTTCTCAGCAGGTGGAACAAAAATCAAAGTTGGAGTCCCACCCAACTGCGAGCACTTACATCTACTGAGTGCTAACCTGTACTGTTCCCAGTGCTTTCCATGAATTCATTATTCAATATTCAAACTGCCATTTCCTAGGTACTCCTAGGGGAAACTGGAGTACAGAGTAGAAAAGTAACCCACCTTAGCTACAAAACCAACTTCTGAGTGCAGGGCACACAGGCACTTGCTCTGAGCCATTGCCTACAGAACTGACTGAGTTCACCAATATTTCTACATTAAGCATGAAATTAGAACTTTTCTTTTTATTTTTGTTTTTTTGTTTTTGTTTTTAGAGGTACTGGGAATTGAGTGTGGGGGCTCACACATGCTAGGCAAGTGCTGTACCACAGAACTAGAGCTCCAGGTCCTTTTTTACGTGTGATTTTTAAAACAAGGTCTTTATAAACTGCCTAGGCTGGCCTTGAACTTGTGTTCCTCCTGCCTCAGACTCTTCAGTAGCCAGGATGACAGGCCTGTTCAAGGCTTAATACATATTTTCTAATTTTTTAAATTTGCTGTGTATATGATGGTGTGTACATGTGGAATATGTGCATGTGTACACATATGTATAAGAGTGTTCATACCCATGCATAAGCCAAAGGAGCATAGCAGGTGTCTTCCTCTATCATTCTTATTTCCTTGAGACAGGGTCTCTCACTGAACCTGAAGCTTGCTTTTTGTAGACTAACTAACCACTCTTTTTCCTCCCCCTCAATTGCTGAGGTTAAAGACACAGCCATGCCTGTATATTTATATGGGTACTATGATTCAAACTTAGGCTCTTCTTGCTCATTAAGCACTCTTGCCCATTGGGGCATCTCCTCATATACATATATGAGATTTTTTTTTTTTAAGTAACTTACAAAGAGAGGCCCAGACCACTTTTCCCAACCATCTTACAAAGATCAGTCAGTCACAAAACCACCTACCTCCTACCAGATCCACACTCCCAGTAAGAAAAGCAAGCCACTACCGGCTCTCAGCTCCAACTTTCCACTTAAGATAACACTGTTTCTATTTTTTCATCTCAGATCTCTACCTGAGGGAAGTCGGTAAGGTCTCAGCAGCAGCGTCTCGCTCAGGAGGAAGGATCTCAGAGTCCCTAATGGGTGGAATCTTGACTTCTCTAAGCATGATGTTGGTTCTAAAAGGATCAAAGTATGAGTAGCAAAAAGGCTAGACTGTAGCCCACTCCCACCAAGGAGACAGAAAGTGAGTCCAATAGAATGACCAGGAAGTAAAAATACAAAGTGTATCAGCCTCTATTAGGTACAAAGCCCCACTAGTTGATTCTGTGGGCCCTGTTCTCCTGGTATTCTCAACCTCTCTGGTTTCTACAATCCTTCCTCCCCCTCTTCTGCGGGTTCCACCAGTTCCACCTAATATTTGGCTGTGGGTCTCTAAATCTGCTCTCATCTGAAAGGGAACAGAGGAGGAGTAGATCTAGGGAAAGTGGGAATGTGAGGGAGGGACTGGGGGCAGGTGAAACTGGGATCAGGATATATGAAATTTAAAAAATAAAATAAAAAAGGCAAAGCACAGTGCAGACTAAACCACTCATTCACACTGATAAACCCATGACTATAGCACTAGACCACTATATGGCTAGACCACTCACACCAGACATAGAAAGCAGAGATGTTTTCCTCATACCCCTATTCTACAAATGAACTGTGGCACAGTCAGCAGTGAAACAATTTACTCAAGATGATAAAGTTTAGCAGGGAATGTTAACACAGTGGTAAAGTGAGGCCCTAGGTTCAATCTCTAGGAACAGGGGATAGTGGGGAGGGGGGTACAGGTGCCTGCCTACTGAAATGTTAGACTGTGCTGACTGCACCTAGCCTTGAAAAATACAAGCCACCTGCTTCAGTTAGTTGTCCTTTGAGACAGTCTGCCTCACCTTTCCCAGTGCTTTGATTACAGGTGTGTGCACACAGACCAAGCAACCCATTCTGTATTGTGTTTGGATTCTCTAGCTACGTGGAAGTTCTTGCTTGCCAACTGCCTCTCATCCATTCTGGTTTCCAGAAACAGGGTGACCAGCAAGCCTAGACCAGTGAGAGGAGCGACACAGGAAGTCTACAAGATAAGAGTTGAGGGAGAATGGAACCTGCCTAAGGTGAAGGCCTGCCACCACTACTGCCAAATACAATTCAATTCACCCGTCTTAATTTTCTGTAGCAAAAAGTCCCTGGAAGGAAAGATCACAAAACCAGGTTTCTTGGGTAGCTTCTCAGAAAATTAGAAGCTAGAGAATACCCCAAACACTTTTTAGTCATCACTGCCCAGCAATAAAATACATCCTGGTACGGTCTGGCAAAATGCTTGCAATTAAGCCTGATGACCTGAGCTCAATCCTTGGAACCTATATAATGAAAGGAGAGAACCAACTTCCAAATATGTGTGCCATGGTATGCATGCACTCATGCACTCACACACAAATATATGTGTGTGTATATGTATGTATTATGTACATGCAAAAATAAAATAAACAAACTAGTAGAGAATCTAATGTCTGGTAACCTACTCCCCTTCCACCACAAAGAGAAAAAAACAGGAAATACAGGAGTATCCATTTAATACTGAACCAGATCCCACCGGGTCCTTGCAAATAATTCTGTTTTTTCCACACCAAATACAAGGGTAGAGGACACACAGGTGTTCCTTTGTAGCAAACAGGCACCAATCTCTTGCAGACTCCTGAATGCAAATCACAAGCATTGTTTCCTGCTCTGGAGAAACCTTCAGCCTCTTTAAAACAGTCATATCCAAATGTAGTAAGTTTCTCAACCAAAACTGGTATCATCTTCACCCAAAAAACTTAAGTCTCCCAGTGGGCCTTCATAGGTCACCGTTCCTAATGCAGCCTATCAGAGAGGTAACAGAACAAATACTTGTGGGCGCTTTTCCTAATGCAGCCTATCAGAGAGGTAACAGAACAAATACTTGTGGGCGCTAATTGGCGGCTGCTAAGAAACAGCGGTGTTTTTTCTTTCTCAAACAAAAAGAAAAGTCATTGTGTCCAAGCTGTCCTATTGCATTCTCTAATAATCAGGACAGCACGATACAGGAGTGTTCTGGAACAACGGGCAAATCGCATTACAGAAACATGAAATCCACAAGCACTGGGGATTAGAGCCAGGGAACCCAGCCTGGCTGGGCTCATTTCAGAAGAAAGCTACCTGGAGAGAGCCAGAAGTCCAGAGGACATCCCTCACGCCTCACTGCCTCACAGGGTAAAAGGCACTCCCCCGGGTACTAGGGTCCCCGGCATTTCCCACTGAACCCCAAATCTGCAAAGAGAGAGAGAAAAAAAAAAAACCCTACCCTCTCTTGGTTTCCCCTCCTGTTTCCTTAAACTTCCTGGTAGCATTTAGGCACAAAGGAAAGAAAGGGTGAAAAAAATAATAATAACATGAAACCAAAGTAACCAGGAGGAAAAACAAACGGCGGGAGAACCCCAAAACAAGCGATGGGAAGTCCCTTTCTAGAGCACAGGCTCCTGCACGGTGCTAAGTGACGGGGTGTGCCCGGCGAATGGAGATCCTACTCCCACAAAGAACGGAAAACCCCCAGATCTTGGATCTGGCATCCCCTCCCGAAGGCAGAACCCTGAAGCACTGAGGCCCAGCTCTCCCGGAACCGGGTCCCCGGCGTCTGAAAGCCGCCGCAGCGCCTGGGCGCGGGTGGCAGGTCGCCGCGTGAGCAGAGTAGGGCTCCTGCAGGAGAGCCGCTGAGTCTGCGCCTCCCAGCGTCCCCTGCGTCCCCAGGACCTCCCGGGACGCCCCGCACTGACCCCCGCGGCCCACTACCTACCCAAAGTGGATCGGGGCCATCAGCGCTGCAGAAGCTGCGCAGCGCCATGCGGGAGGCCGGCAGAGCGAAGAGCCGCAGAGCCGCGCGGTTGGCTCGCGTCACCGGGATGCAGCCCCGCCCAGCCCCGCCCAGCCCCGCCCCCGCGTGGGAGCCAGTGCGATCACTCTGTGCCCCGAGCTGGGCCTGCAGGCCATATCTGCAGCTCTAACCCCCAGCTGGTTCGTATCGCTGACACGGAGTCCCGCGCTGGGCTCTCCACGCCCCAGCTTTGTCACAGGTGATACTAACTCTACAGCCTTTCCCGTACTGCGGGAGAACGCAGTGCTTGCATGATTTAGGGCTTTTTCCTTCATATTCGACGGGCTTGCCACTGGCGGGTTAGGGACATAAGCTCCCAAGAAAGTGAAGGGAACAGATGGGAAAAATGAGGTTCTGAGAAGTAGGAGACTCGCTCAGAGCCACTGCGAGTAGAAGCGGAGTTCTTAGGAGCCTATGATTCCATCCTAAACACTGAGCTCTTCACCCTAAACACCAGTTTGCCACCTTTCCTCCATAGCCAGGAAATAACTCCTTTCCTTGTTGGTTGGAAGTTGGGGCATTTGGGGACAGATTCTTATATAATAACTAAGTCTTGCCTCTAAAGCACATTGTACTAGATGATGACCTTGAACTTCTGATACTCCTGCCTCCATTTTTTTTTCCCCCAACAGACTGGATTTCTCTGTGTAGCCAGGCCCTGGCTTTTCTGGAGCTCAATTTGTAGATGAGGCTGGCCTCCAACTCAGAGATCCTCCTGCCTTTGCTTCTCAAGTGTTAGGAGTAAAGGCATGCACCATGGAGCACTTCTTCCCTAGCCGACTGCATTAACTGGTGCTGAGAACAGAACCCAGGGCTTCCTCCATGCCAGAGAAGCACTCTTATCTACCAACTCAACTATCTATACACCGCCAGCCCCTTCGAAAATATTTTAATTTAAAAAATAATAAAGTAAATGAGTAAGATAAATATAATTTTTGAGGCCAACCACAAGCCAGAGAATATGTTAGGTCCTGGAAGCAGAGCCATGAACAAAACAGGCCCCTGCCTCTACCCTATGAAATAGGGGGCAACAACCAGTTGTTGTTGGCAACTGGCTGGCAACAACCCAGTTATTGATCTTCATCTCAAATGCAAGGACACTGAAGCTTAGACACATAAGAATACTTAACATTCATGGTTAGAGAACTACTCAAGGCTTCATACTTAACAATGTACACACATTAACCTAGAATTCACATGTTAACACATGAAGTAGGTAATACTATTCTTCCTAAATTTTCAGTTTAGAGGCCAAAACAGAAAAGCAAAAAGCAACTTGTCAAAGAGCATTTACATGATGAATGACTGAGCCTAGCTTTGGAAAAAGGCAGTCCTGCTGGGGGATGGGGGAGAAAATAAATTAATAACACCACTGTGTAATGCTGCCTCAGTACTGCTTAAGATAGAAGACTGTGCAGGGCATGGTAGCACATGCCTTTAATCCCAGCACTCAGGGAGGCAGAGGCAGGGGGATAACTGTGAGTTTGAAGAGTTTAAGTTAGCCTGAATATAACTCCATTATGAAATAAAGATCTTGACTGGGAACTGAATTCAGGTACCAGGAAATATCACAGAATGTACACCTGGCAGAAAACAAAGTTAACTCTCCTAGCAACAGCCTCCAGGAAATATAACAGAATAAATGCTTCATAGAAAATAGAGACAAACTCCCTGGCAATAATCAATGGGAATTGGTTGAGAATCAGGTGGGAAAATTCTCCCCAATGTTTCAGATATGGTTTAGAAAAATAGCCATTGTGATTATATGCCTTAGCCATTGAGATTGTGTGCCTCAAAAAAGGTCACCCTGCCCTGCTAAACTTCACCCAATTCTGTAATGCCAAGACTTGTGCCCCCCTGCTTGCTGCCATGGAAACCCCCGACTCACAGACTTTCCCTTTAAAAATCCTGTTCACTCAGAGCTCAGGGTCCCACTTCTCTACTGCTGCGGCAGAGAGACTTGGGTCCTGAGTTCGATTTCTCTTGTAATAAAGCTCTCTTGCAATTGCATGGAGTCATCTCCTGGTAGTCTCTGAGGGTCCTGTGAACCTGGCATAACAAGTTCAAGGCCAGCCTGGTGTACAAAGTCCAGGCCAGCCAAGGCTGCACAGAGAAACCTTGTTTTGAGGAAAAAAACAAACAAACAAACAAAAACACAAAAAACAGAGTCTGAGGAGCTGAGCCAAGGTTTAAGAGTCTAAGCTTTCCAGTAACTTCAGCAACACCTCTTCTCTTCTTAGGTATCTGCCTGATGCCCAGTCTCCCATTAACATGCACACAAACAGCCAAAGGTGGGAAAGAAAACGTTAGTGTAAGTGTAAGTGTAAACAAAGGTCTTGGTGAGAGAAGAGGAAAGGACACAGGATTTTTCTGTGGTTCTTTGACTGGGCCAGGTCCCCCTCAGTATGAGTGACGATTTGGTTGGTTGGTTGTTGTCCTTATAACATTGTTTATTTACTTTTATGTGTATGGGTGTGCCTGTAAACTGTACTTATGGAGGTCAGAGGACAGTTTGGAAGAGTTGTTTCTCTTGGAAACATGTGGATTCCAGAGAGCTAACTCAAGTCATCAGGCTTGCCAGTAAGGCTTGACTTTACCTCTATGAGTAAGCATTTTTTGTATTTTGTTTTTCATTTGTTTGTTTGAAGGGCATTGGTTTGGTTTGGTTTGGTTTGGTTTGGTTTGGTTTGGTTTGGTTTTCAAGACAGGGTTTCTCTGTGTATCCCTGGCTGTCCTGGACTTGCTTTGTAGACCATGCTGGCTTTGAACTCACAGTGATCCAACTGCCTCTGCCTCTGGAGTACTGGGATTAAAGGAGTGCACCGCTACCTGGCAATGACTAAGTTTTTAAAGGATAATTACTTTAAGGTGACAATTCTCAATCACTGTTACCCATATTTATTGAGCATCAGCTGTATGCCAGTGGACTTTCTAGGCCCTAGCAAGCTAGAATCTAGGGCATATTCTAATCTGATAGACCTTATAGTGGAGCTCTATTTTCAAGTGTTTTAATGATGAGGCAGCAGACATTAATCACAACCTTTCATAAAGAAAAGTGTGTTTGCAACTGTTGCAAAATCCATGAAGGGGATAAAGGAAGCTAGGCCTGCTCAGGTAAAAGTCAAGAAGACTTTCTGAAATACAGCTTTTGAACTAAATCCAAGCAGAGTTGGGATTCCAGCCAGGGCTGGTCGTGAGCTAAAGAAAGTATATAAGAAAACAGTGAAGCAGCCAAGACTGGTGGTGCATGCCCATCATCTCAGTACTTGGAGGTTAACGAAGGAGGATCTAGAGTTTGAGGCCAGCCAAGGCTGCATAAAACAAAGAATGGAACAGTTCTAGGGATGCAGTTTAGCTGGGTAAGTGCTTCTGTACAAGCATGAGAACCCAGACTCTGAAATCCATCATCCAGAACAAAAAGCACCCTTGTGTTAGGACACATCTGTAATGTAGTCCTGGGGAGATAGAGACAAGACAGACCCCTAGGACTTACCAGCCAGCTGACCTTGCCTAGTTGTAAAGTTAAAGTTCAGGAAAAGATGCTGTCTCAAAAAAATATTGGACAAAGACAGTGAGATGGTTCATCCAGCGAAGGTACTTGCTTGCCTACCTAACAGCCTGAGTTTAGTCCTCCAATCCCACAAGGTAGCAGGAGAGAATTGACTCCTAAGGTTCTTCATTGACCACCACAAGTGGTCCATGGCACACCTGTACTCACACATACACATAAAATTAATTTAATTTAATTTAATTTAATTTAATTTGAACAATGAGGTGGAAAGTTGGGCAGGGTGACATATACCTTTAACCCTAGCATTCAGAAGGCAGAGGCAGGCAGATCTCTATGAGTTCTAGGCCAGCCAGGGCTACACAGTAAGACACTGGAGAGAGATAGTGTTATGCCAGGATCATGAGACCCTCAGGAGACTCTATGCGAGAGCTTTATTAAGAGAGCGATCAAACTCGGGACCCAAGTGTCCCTGATGCAGCAGTAGAGAAGTGGGACCCTGTGCTCTGGGTGAGCAGGGTTTTTAAAGGGAAAAACCACAAGCAGGGTTTTTCCTGACAGCAAATATGGGGGTTCATGCGTTGACGTTACAGGATTGGGTAAAAGCCATAGAGGCGAGGTGACCTTCCAAATAATCACAATTACCATTCTTCTAAACTACATCTGGAATGTTGGGGATTCTCATTGATTATTGCCAGGGAGATTGTCTCTATATTTTATCAAGTATTTATTCTGTGATATGTCCTGGAGGCTGTTGCTGGGAAAGTTAACTTTGTTTTCTGCCAAGTGCACATTCTGTGATATTTCCTGGTATTTGAGTTCAGCCCCCAGTCAAGATGGCTCCTCATTTCAAAATGGAGTCACCCAGGCTAACTTAAACGATAGATAGATAGATAGATAGATAGATAGATAGATAGATAGAACAGTAATTGAGTCTTGAAACTATCCAATGCAGGCCATCTGATTTCTACATTCATGAGTACACACATGTACTCGTGCAGTGTTCTCTTTCTCTCATAGTAAAAAGTGCCAGGCATACCTTTAATTCCTACAGGCAGATCTCTGTGAGTTTGAGACCACCCTGATCTACAAAACATGTTCCAGGACAGCCAGAGCTACACACAGAGAAACCCTGACTACAAAACAAAACAAACAAAACAAAACAGAAGAACAGGAAAAAGCAAACCAAGCCTGGTGCTCAGGCCTGTCATCTCAGCTACCCAGGAGGCTGAGGTAGAAAGATCAAGGCCTATCTGGGTAACTCAAGACCAGCCTGGGCAACTTAGCAAGTGAAGAAGCAAAGAGTAGGCAGGCTGGAGAGGTGACTCAGCAGTTAAGAGCACCAGCTGCTCTTCCAGAGGGCCTGGGTTCAATTCCCAGCACACACATGGTAGGTCATAAGTGTCTGTAACTCCTGTTCCAAGGCATCCAACACCCTCATGGATATACAAAAATTATACACACGGGCAAAACACCAATGTACATAAAAAATAAATAAAACATCCTAAGATAAAATAAAGAGTAAAACGGTAGCTCTGAAGTGGAGCACATGCTCCCTCCCAGTGTACATGAGGCCTTGGGCTTGGCCCTCGGTATTGAAAAACAAAAAAGCAAAATTAACTTATGAACTAGACATCATGGCACACACCTGAAATCCCTTTATTCAGAAAGGAAGAAGCAAGAGGATGCATACAAGTTTGATGCCAACCTGGTCTATGTAGTAAATTCTAGATCAACTGGGGTAGAAGAAGAGAGCAAGAGCCTGCCAGAGAGTAGGAAATTATCTGTAGGTTAAGCAGGTTGATATAGTGTGTTCTTGTTTTGTTTTGTTTAGGAGTTTGGTTGTGTGTGTGTGTGTGTGTGTGTGTGTGTGTGTGTGTGTGTGTGTGTTTTGAGACAGGGTTTCTCTGTGAAGCCTTGGCTGTCCTAGACTTGCTTTGTATACCAGGCTGGCCTCAAACTCACAGAAAGCTGCCTCTTCCTCCCAGAGTGCTGGGTTTACGGGCATGCACCACTGTGCCTGTCAGCAGTGTGTTCTTATATATAATTATATACATACATGTATCTACCTATCTTAAATTCACTAAGCTTACTTTAGTCTATAAAATTTATACTATTAGGAATTTTAAAATAAGCCAGATATGATAGCACATGATAAAGGGCAGACACTAGAGGATTAAGAGTTTGAAACTGGGGCTAGAAAGATGGCTCAGCAGTTAAGAGCATTGTCTGCTTTTCCAAAGGTCCTGAGTTCAATTCCCAGAAACTACATGGTGGCTCATAACCATCTATAGTGAGATCTGGTGCCTGCTACTGTGTGTACACATAAATAATAAGTAAATAAATCTTTAAAAAAAAAAGTTTGAAACCAATAGCTGGGCATGGTGGCTCATACCTGTAATCCCCACACTCAAGGAAGCAGAGGCAGGAGGATATCATATCTGTGAGTTTGAGGCCAGCCTGATCTACAAAGTTAGGTCCAGGACATCCAATTCTATACAGAGAAAGCCTGTCTCAAAAAACTAAAAGAAAAAAAAAATTTTTGAAACTAGCCTATATAGGAAACTCAAGGCCAGTCTGGACTACACTGCCATATCCTTTGTTTGTTTGCCTTTTGAAGGGCGATCTCATGTACTTCATTCAGGCTTATGTCAAATATGCTGTGTAGCTAAGAATTACCTTAACCTCAAAATCCTCTATCTTCCAGATGCTTATGTGCTAACTGGTTTTTGTAGTGATTTGGATCAAATTTGGAACTTTATGCTAGGCAAGCATTCTGCCAACTGAGCTACAATTCCTAAGAATTATTTTCTAAATAAAAATAAAAGAATAGAATAAACATAATTCTTGAGAACATACTAAGAGATGGTATTGGATGCTGGGGTTATGGCATGATCAAAACAAGCACACCTGCCTCAGCCTCCATAATCCTGGGATTAAAGACATACACCACCACCCAGTGAGTTTCAGGACAGCCAGGAGAAACCCTGTTTTGAAAAACAAAAAACCACAACCCTTGCCCTGCTATGAGGAAAGTGAAGGTAGGGGTGTAGTTTGGAGGTAGAGCACTTGCCCAGAATGCAAAAGGCCCTGGATTCCATCCCCAGTCCTGTCTAGACAAACAGACAGACAAGTTCATGTTCCAGGGGAGTAGAGTGGAGACCAAAAAGTTGGATCCTTCACGTTTCTTTTGATAATGTTTATTTTTATTACAAGAGCATGTTTGCCTGAATGTCTGTATTTGCACTCCATGCATGCTGCACCCTCAGAGGCCAAAAAAGGAGGTCAGATCCCCTAGGACTGGACTTACAGACAGTTGTGAGCAGCCATGTGGATGGCTAGGAACTGAACCCAGATCCTCTGTAAGAACAGCAAGTGCTTTAACACTTAAGCCATCTCTTTTGTCCCATTGTGGAGACATTGTTTGTTTTTTATCATGGGATAGCATAGATAAGGGTAGAGACCAGTTTTAAGCTGCTGCTGCTTCTTACCTAGATCCCTTGCATTTGTTTCCTAAGCTCCAGATCTCCATCTGTCCCCAGGCAGTGAGAGACCCCCACAACAACCAGAGGGACTCTACTAATGTAAGACTGCCATACCCAGCATTGGCTCTAATGACTTTCTTAAAAAAAAAAAAATCCTCATGATTAGGGAACACCCAAAAAAAGCAAGAGCAGAAATATCACACGGACAAACATGTGCTCAGCTTATGTTACATGATTACCAAGAGCAAGGGGAAGCAGCCAGAGTTCATAGATGGTGAATGGGAAGCAAAATGTAGCATCTCTGTCCAGTGTAATGTTCTCCACCTCACAAAGAAAATGCTGCCCCTAATCCTGTCACCCATGGTTTGATGGTCACCCAATTAAAATAAGCCCATCAAAGGTTGTTAAGATGGCTCAGTTGAGCACAGAGTTCCCTACGTCCATTCTACCGATAATTTGATAGACTATAATTTATGCATTGTAAGATTTTTTTGTTGTCATCAGTCCTGATCTCTATTCTTATATGTACTTTCCCATGGTGACAACCAACAGTGTGTCCCCAATGGAGCAGAAGAGATGGCTCAGGCATTAAGAGCACTTGCTGTTCTATCATAAAGACCTGAATTTGGTGTCTAGCACCCATGTCAAGGGGCTCATACACATATGTGTACCTCCCACTCCAAGGAATCCAGCACTCATGGCCTTCCCAGACATCTGCACTCATATGCACACTCACATAGACACATAAATAGTAATATGTTTTAAATGAACTAGGCAGTGGTAGTGCACAGCTTTGGTCCCAGCACTCAGGAGGTAGAGGCAGGTAGATCTCTATGAGTTCAGTCCAATCTGGTCTACAGAGCAAGTTCCAGGACTGCATTACATACAGAAATACTGTCTCAAAAAAAAAAAAGGTTTAAATGACTCTATATTGTCTAATGTACTGGGAGATCAGACTTAAACTTGTTGAGACTCACTGGTGGAGATTTTAGGCCAAAAAGTAACATGATTGAATTAACTGATTGGTTGGTTGGTTGGTTGGGTGACTGATTATAGGCTCTCAGTTTGAAACTGAGCTAGAACTTTCTATATAGTCTAGGTTGGCTTTAAAATCTTAATCCTCCTGCCTTGGTCTCCCATGTCCTAGGATTATAGGAATGCCTATATCATGCTTCGGATTCACATTTTTAAAATTCCCTGTTCTCTCCCGGGTCAACCTGTATCCCTGCCAGTGTGCTGCATTCACTTGGATATACTGATTGGACCAAGCTCAAGCATGTCAATTTATCACACAATCTGAGAGACACAGAATAACTTGAGCTGAGAATTTGGGGAAAAAGAACCTTGACTAGGACTCCCCACCACACCCACACTAGAAGTTGACAAAAAAACATAGGTTTGAAAGGTAGTGGCCATCTTGGTGCCCCATGGAGCCAGACTGGTACCAACCTTGAGCAAGCAGAAGCCAAGAGGTAGAAAAGGAGCCATTATTCTGATGGTTTCGTTTGCTTTCTAGAAACAGCCTTGTTCCTGAAGTTTTATGTGCAGGAGTCTCTCAGATTCAGGTTTCCTGAGCCAGTTTGCCCAAAGAAGCCAAAGTACCTGACAGATTTTGGGCTGGACCTTCATTACTTCTTAAGGCTTTGTTTTGCCTAGCCAACATCCTCACCTTTAACTCCTGCCAAACTAGCTCCACCTCTTCTATCCTACTAGACACCTATAGTCACTCTTCATAACTCCTTTCCCATAGCCCCAAAGAGCAGCTGAAAACAAGCAAACTGATGAAAGGGCTAGGAATGCAGTTCATTTGGTAGAGTGCACGCCCCTGGCATGCATGGAGCTGTAACTAAGTTAAAGTATGAGAACAGTATAAGTTTTAATAGAGACTGCCAAACCACCCTTCCAAAAAGCCTATTAATGCTCTCACTACACCTCATGAAGGATTGATGAGGTTGAGGTAGAAGCTAGGGAGATGGTACCATGGAAATAGTGCCTGTCACACAAGAGAGAACCTGAGTTTGAATCCCCAGCACACAAATAAAGCAGAGCATGGTAGTGCACATCTGTAGTCCCCACACTCTTATGAAGATACGGGGCAGGAGACTCCCAAGAAGGTTAGGAGCTAGCCAGCCTAGTGTACAAGGAAGTGATTAACAAAGACACCTTGCTTCAAATGGGGTGGAAAGTGGGGACAAAAAGCATCCTGTGTACATGAACATATGTGTGCTCATGTATACATGCAAACAACACATGCATACATGTATACAATACACAGAGACAGGAAGAACAGAATAAAGCATGGGGAGGGTCCCCACTCTTCCATGATGCTGGATTACTGATGTTCAAATCACTGCTCTTCCTGTTGGAAAGACTCTATTTCTCATCCAGCTCCTTGTCCAAGGCTTCAGCTCTCTATGATAAAACCTCATTTTGAGTTCTTCTTTTGTCAGGGACTGCAGTAAAACTTCCCATCTCTACTTTTCATAAGAAAGCACCACCAAAGCCAGATGTGGTAGTGCACACCTTTAATCCTAGCACTCAGGAGGTAGAGGCAGGAGGATCACTATGAAATCAAGGTCTACAAAGCAAGTTCAGGACAGCCAAGGCTGTTACACAGGAAAACCCTGCCTCAAAACAACAATAACATAAAACAGAAACAAAAAGAAAGAAAGAAAGAAAGAAAGAAAGAAAGAAAGAAAGAAAGAAAGAAAGAGAGAGAGAAAGAAAGAAAGAGAGAAAGAAAGAGAGAGAGAAAACAACAAATGCTAGGGATGTGTCTCTGTTGTAGAGTACTTGCCTACCATGCAGAAGGCCCTAGGCTCTATCCCCAGCAGTACAAGGAACCTAATTCTCTTCTGCATGACAGCTCTGCAGATATTTGAAAACTGTAGCAGATATCCTCTGAGGATGCTCCTCTGACAACAACCCAGGCACAGCCACACACAACTCCACTGTGAAAACAGTGTTCTTAAGGCTCAGCACTTCAATGTAAGAGCTTTGGGGTATCATAGGCTTGAGTTCAAATTCCTATTATTTCCTTTCCTCGATATTAGATCACTGTGTGTGGGGTGGAGAGGGGTTGTGGGCTGTGCATACTGTTCAGCTACTTTTCTGTTGCTGTGATGAAATAACATTACCAAAATCAACTTACAGAATTTGTTTTGGTTTATGATTCTAGAGAGGTAAGAGTCCATCATAAGAGTAGCCATAGAGGAGCAAGAGATGGTTCAGTGGTTAAGAGCACTAGCTTCTCTTCCAAAGGACCTGGGTTCAATTCCTAGCAACCACATGGCAGCTCACAACTGTGAATAACTCCTGTCCCATGGATTCTGACACCTTCATGCCAACATACAGAGAACTGAATTAAATGAATTATTAAAAAAAAAAAAAAAAAAAAAAAACAGGAGCCACGGTAGCAAGTAGCAGGTGTGGTTCCAGGAACAGAAAGATGAAAGTGATCACATCTCATCCACAAGAAGGAAGTAGAAAAGGTTAACTGGAAGTGGGACAAGGCCATCAACTTTAATGCCTGGCCTCAGTGACATCCTTCCTCCATCTCTTAAAGCTTCCATAACCTCTCCACACAGTGCCTCCAACAAGGAACCAAGTGCTCAAAAATGTGAATCTGAGTGGTATTTCTCATTTAAACCACCATGTATGTCTTCCTCAATTATTCTCCATATTATTTTATTTTTATGTGTATAGGTATTTTTCCTGCATACATGTCTGAGCATCAGATGCATGTCTGTTGCTCAAGGAAGAAGAGTGTCAGATCCCCTGAGACTAGAATTACAGAATACTGTGAACCATCATGTGGGTGCTGGGAATCAAACTCACATGTGAGTACTAGGAATCGAACCTATCATATTTTCAGTTATTGGTATTACTGGGAAGTTTGGGGAATCCTGCTAGAGATGCCATATGATACCAGAAACATCAAGTTTCTTTTTGGGTTTCCTACTTTCATTAATAAAAGGATTTAGGAATACTCAAAAGAAAACTAGAGGACAACTTTATTAGTGTTTAACAGGGAAAAACAAACAAACAACAACCAAAACACCACATGGGGCAATCAAGCTGTCAGTCTGAGAGCTGCCTGGAGAGGAGCATGGAGAGGAGAAGGAGAAGAGCCATGCAGTGAGTTAAGCTGGCAGATGGGTCTACAGGTCAGCCACGTGCAGCAAGTGCGCTTTAGAGAAGGTGAAAGGCCCTAAGGACCTAGTCAAGTTTTGAAAGGAACAAGAAGGTGCCCTTTTTTAGTCAGAGGGGCGACAGATTTTGCTGAACTTCATGCAGGCTCAGGGGGGCAAGAAGTCTGGTAAGGAAAAGTACAGTATCTCATTTAAGGATTAGTTATTCCACCTATCTTTTTAAAATGACTAAGGTGAGCCCACCTTCCTGGAGGTAGTAGTCCTGATGTCCGGAGGGCTAGTCCCTTGGCAAGACCATATCTGCCCCGGTGAAATGTTAGGTCTCTACCCTGCCAGAGATTTCATTCTACTGACCATAAGAAAACAAGTCCCTCCTTAAGGTCTTTTCTAACTGCAGTGGCATTTGGACTTACATAAAACACAAAAAGAAAGTAGAATGATAAATTCAACTACATTTGGAAACTCTCATCAGAAGAAAGTAGAGCAACTAAAGAAGTCTTTGAAAATCAATAAAATAAAAGCAAACAGTATATGAAAATGACAGGAGGCTGGGTTGGGGCTGCAACTTAGTAGCAGAGCATTTGCCTGGCATGTGCAATGCTCTGAGTTCAATCACCAGTACTGGCAAAAAAAGAACAAAATAACATGTCCTTCCCTCCTTGACTCTCTCACTTCCTTCTTTCCTTTTTACTTACAGTGCTAGGGATCAAACTCTGGGCCTCATGAACACTAGGCAAGTGCTGTACCACTGAATAATCCCTTTCAAAAGTGAGAAAATCTGTATTCAACTTCATTTATAGTTAGAAAATGCAAATTAAGGTCATAGTGTTCTTCTACAAAAAATATGCATATATTATACATTTGCTGAATGCACAGTATATTTTACCATGTTCATAAATTAAAAAAACATTATATATACACATGAGATTATAAACACCAACAAAACAAATGGGTGAAAAGTCTGTCCCACTGGATTCCTCTCTTCAAATATCTACAATTGCTAGTATGTAGTGTAGCCTCTCCAAGAGTCTGCACTAGCAATATTACCTACGAATACATGGCTACCTTTTTTTGTTAATTAGCACCAAGCTTGCATCAATTAGTCAATTGGGATTTGTCTGGGAAACCAGAATGCATGGTCTAAGCAAAAATAATTCAGCAAGGTTTCTTTTGGCAAGAAGGGTGCAAACAAGGCTATGCTTATCAAAATGGCCTGATATAGCTAGTGATTCTATCTGATCCCATTGGTGGGAACTAGATCTAACTGTTAGGAAACGTGCCAATGTTAGGAAAAATGCGCCTGTGAGGATTACACAGCGGGTTCACAAATCACACCACGAGATCGATTCCACATGGGAGGGGAAGGGGGGTTGCAGAGAGACGAGGTAAAAGAGAGAGAGAGAGAGGGAGAGTGGGGGGAGGTAAGAGAAAGAGGGGGCAAGAGAGAGACCACGTGTCGGAGTGGGCCCTTTAAGTCGGAAGGTAACCATGCCCTCCAGGTGTGGTCACCTGGCTGGCTGACACATGATAGGTTGCTGGGCAACCCAGAAGCAGCTTGTGTTCCAAAATACTAACACTCACAATTTTAATGGGTACAAAGAGATTCAGGAAATGGGGCCCTTATCAGATTGAGTATCTTTTGTAGAAACAAAAAGATTCTCTCATCCTTACCACTAAAATAAGAAATGTATTAGTGAGATGTAGTGCAATTATAGGAGTTTGTGGAAAGCTTACTAAATACAGTTACCTCTGTGAAAGACTGCTACCTCTTTGTGTCATTGTTCTCATTAAGGTGAGTCTCATTATGTACCCCAAACTGGCCAGGAACTCATTGAGATTCATCTGCCTCTTCCTCCCAAATTCTGGGATTAAAGGCTTGTGTTACCATGTCTGGAATCAGATTATTATAACTGGGTAGTGCAAAAAGAAAAGGGATGGGAACAAGGCTTAGTGGCACACACCTGTAATCCTAACACTTAGGAAGGCAGAGGCAGACAGAACTCTGTGAGTTCCAGCCTCGTCTATGAAGGGAGGCTGAGAGACCAAAGAATTAAAAATTAGTTTTTTGGGTTATTGAATTAAAATTTAAAGCATAAGCCTGAACAAAGGCCAGACAAGTGGAGACATGTCCAGCCACCTGCAGGGAAGAACCAGCCTTACTGCACTCTTTTACTGCCCACTAGAGATACAGTTGCTAGGAAACTGGCCAGGATCTCCCCTAGGACAGCGAAACAAGAGAAGCCAGACCATTAATGGTTTGGGGGCCTTCCTATACCCGATCATTTCAAAGTGCAACATCCCCTTTTGTGTTTCAACCAATAGACACTTGCCAGGCAAGAACTCCCCTGCTTTGGGCGTGCTGGAAGGGACCAGGCTCTTTAAATCAACCACCTAACCTGAGCTGGAGGCTCTTTGCTCTCAACCACTCTGGCAGTGAGGGTATGAGCCCAAGCTATAGCTTGTAATAAAAAGATCCTCATGTGTTTTGCAACAGACTTGACTCCTGGTGGTCTTTTGGGGGTCTCGTGAATCAAGCACATGTCCAGGACAGTCAAGGCTACACAGAGAAACCCTGTCTCAAAAAAACAAAAATAAATATAAGTAAATAAATGAATGAAAAGGGGTAAGGCTGGGGAAACAGCCCATTTGGTAAAGTGCTTGTGTTACAGGCATGAAAATCTGAGTTTGGATCCCAACACCCATGTAAAAAGACAAAAACTGCAGTTAGTGCAGACAGGAGGATTCTTGGAGCTTGCTGGCTAGGAGTCTAGATGAACTGGTAAGCTCCAGTTTCAGTGAGAGACACTGTCTCAAAAATAAGGTGGTAATACTGTGCAGGGAGGGCTAAGCAGTAAAGAGCAAGTGCTGTTCTTACCATGAATGTGGCTCTTACCACAGTTTGGTTCCCATCACCAACAATAGGCGGCTTTCAACCTGTAACTCCAGCTCTTCTGCCTTCTGAGGGACCTGAGCTCACATGCACATTATCCCCCAAGCAAACATATATATGATTAAAATTAAATCTAAAAGTACTGTGTTGGAGGTACCCTGCTTGTTGAGGTTGCAGTTCTTGCTGGACCAGATAGCCATTATGAGCTCTGCACTAAAAGAACTCCTTCCTCTCAGTGGGGTCCCATGCTCTCTGCCTGACTTCATTTGGAGAGTGTCTTTAGACTCAGACTCCCCTAACCACACTTGATATATGGCCTCTGACACAGCTCCCTGCTAGCTCTCCCCTTCCTGCACCTGTATGTTAATTAGGTACTGACAGTCTATTCTTATGATAGGAGTGTGCTGTATAATTCAAAACAAGCATCCTTGAAGTGCTTAGTTCCATCCAATTATGTATACCTATTCTGGGAGTCCCTGCCCCCACTCTAGGGGAGTAGGTTCTCTAGAATTAAAGTTGAACTAGCCATCAGCTGTTCCTGGGGTGTGTGAACCCTCTATAGTTCTCCTGCCCCTCCCGACTTCCCAGCAGCCCCCAGGCAGGAGGAGAACCAATGGTACTGGGACAATATCATTGCAGAAAACACCTGAAGATGATTTCTGGCTTCCACATGCATGGGCAAAACTTTTGTACACAATACATATGAACACAAAAGTATGTGTTGGGGGGTGAGGGTTTGTTTGGCTCATAGTTTTGGAAGCTGAGAGTCCAAGATAAGTTAGTCCTATTGGTTTAGTCCTGAAATTAACAATAATACCCACAAATAAAGGGTGTCCTAAAGAAAATGCCTAACAGGGGGCCTGGAGAGATGGTTCAAGGTTAAGAACATAGGCTGTTGAACCAAAGGTATTGAGTTCAATTCCCAGCAACCACATGATGGCTCATAACCATCTATAGTGAGATCTGATGCCTTCTTCTGGTATGCAGGCACACATGCAAACAGATTGCTATCTAAGTAATAAAAAAATCTAAAAAAAAAAAAAAAAGAAGAAGAAGAGAATGCCTAACAGCCTGGAGGTATGCAAATGAAGCAGGAGTTGAGGTAACTTATGCCTCCAGGAAGGAACCTAAGGTTCTTAACCTTAAGGAAGCTTTCTGCCTGTAAGCTCCACATGCCTGCCTTTGTCTCCAAATGCCCCTTGTGTTCCCAGTTTCAGTGTGGCTGAAATCAGTAGGGGAACTTCTTAGCACCTGTCCTTTATTAAGCCCAGTAGGCTTAGAATTAGGCAAGAGTCTAATTAGCTGTGTGACCTTGTTAGGAAGTTCAAAAGCTGCAGTTCCTTCCATGGTCTCTAGCAGTCCATTTAATGCTGAGTCATGGCTACACAGCAATAGGTAGATCCCAAACGGTTTTGTTATTTATTTGCCCAAGCCTTTTGGTTCCTCCTAAAAAATGGTCCTGACTTCTTCAGGGCAAATGGAGTCCTCTTTAAGCTCAGAAATTCTTTGAATCAAAAGAGAAATGCTTTAACACAAAGCCAGAAAGGACCCAGGCCTCTCATCCAGGACTCTTGGAGGCCAAGGCAGAATGATTACAAGTATGTATAAGGGCAGCATGGGCTACAGAGTAAGTTCAAGGCAGGCCTGGGCAACTGAGACTTCCTCTAAAAATAGTGAAAAGAGGACTTGAAATATAGAGCAGGGGCAGACCACTTGGAAGATAAAAAGTGCCAGGAAGATGGCTCACTGAGTCAAAGCACTTGCTAGCAAGACTGATGAACTGAACTCGATCCCTGGGAGCCACAGTAAAAGGAGAAAAATGATTTCTGACCTCTGACCTCTACACATAGTTATGACACTCTGTACCTGCACACTCACAGACATCATACACAAATTATAATAATAATAAATAAGATATTTTAACAAAAAAATTAAAATCAAAAAGGTCAATAAAGTTTCCATTAGAAGAGTAAAAAAAGACTTTATTGTTACCAAGCACAATGGGACCAGATAAGAAACAAATGGGACACTGGCACAGAGAAATAGTAAGGAGAGGGAGTCTGAGAATGAGGACATAGCAAAAAAACAGCCCACAGGCTGCTCACTGAGGAGTCTATTCAAGCTATTCTAGGTGTTAGTTCACAGGCAATCCCACTAGCCTGCTTTTATGGGCCTAGCAACACACCTATGTCATCACCAGGCCACCACCAACATCAGGTGTGTGATAAAAAGGACCTCGCCCACTTCCCCAGCTCTCTCAGTCTCTCTCTGTTGGTCTTGCTCTGTCCCTGTCTGTCTGCCTGTCTACGTGTCCAATCATCTTACTCTGCCCCTCTTCCCGGAGGCCCTAATTCCTCTCCCCTTTCTTTCCCCCAAATAAACTTCTTTATACCAGATATCTTTCCTGGTCTAATCATTATTATATCACTAGGCAGTTCTTTCTGTCTGAAGCATCAGGAGGAATAGAGAGTAAACAACAGTGTAGCTAATGTTTACTGGGATGCTATGCTTTGCATTACCCCATGTATTTCTGGCTTACACAGTAATCTGTGAGGATGCTACAGGTGAGGAAACAGAAGCTAAGAGGAGTTGGTAAGTTGCCCACATTTGGCTGAGGAGTTTATTGTTGGAGGTTGGTTTGGTGCTACATATTCTAATGCTAATTGCTGGCCAGAAAAACACATTTTCACCTACGCCTATCTTTGTTGTATAAACCTTGCTTTACCTAATTTAAAGTTGATTGATTAATAAAGTTGTTGAAGGGAAGCCTATACCTAGGCAGAAAGAGGTAGGTGGAGCTTAAGTTCCTGGGCTTAGGGTCTGAGAGGTCAGGAGTGGGAGGAGAGAGGAAGCAGATGATATAACAGGAAAGGAAGCCAAAGAGGAGGAAGTCACTGTGGGCAGTAAGTACATGAGCACATGACAATGAGGACAGACTGATGAAATAGATGTGAAACAGGCAGGAACTACAGCAAGTAACTTGGAGTGTGCAGCTGGAAAACATCAAAATAGCTTAGAGAGTTGATACCTGCCCAGTTATTGTGCTTTAAAGCTTTTATAAAACCAAGAGATCTCTGTCTCTATTATTTGGGAACTAGCTGGGTTAGAAAGCCCATCAAGAGTCTAATATTAATCCCATAACAGTTTATAAAAGGCCATAGGCAATAATACTCTGCATCACCACTGCCACTACTGCCCTAGGGAAGCTCTGGAAGAGAGTGCTAGCTCAACGCCCTGAAGCTGAGTAGGGTTTGGAGCCTCATCTCATCTCAGCACTTGGGATGCAGAGGTGGAGGGGGGAGGGGTAGCATATAGGCAGCCTGCTTCTGGGTTGCCTAGTAACCTATGATGCCATCATGTGTGGCCCACCATGTGTGTGTCAGACGAGGTTCAGCTGTGCATGCACAAGCTATAAAAGGACCAACCCACCACTTTGCCTCTCTCTTACTCTCCTCTCCTGCTCTCTCCACCTCCCTTTCTTTCCTGGGGGCTATGCACCATATCTCTGTCTTTCCTTTTCCTCTCTATCTCTCCACCTCCATCCAATGAATCTCTTCCATATAATATCTGTTGTGGCATCATTTTAAAATAAATACTAACAGGGGTGTGGGTTTCAGGCCAGCCTGGGATATACATTGAGACCCTGTAGAGATGAACAAAGAAAGAGGTAGAGGGTCTGAAGTGAAGAAGACAAGGAAAGGGAGAAAGAGAATAAGCAGGAAAAGAAAAAAAGAAATAAGAAAGAGGAGGAAGAAAATAGCAGAAATAAGAAAGAGAAGGAAGAGGGAGAAAGAAGACAGAGAATTGTTTTGTTTTTCTATAATCATAGTGAATGCTCTCTCTATTTGTGTCTTCTATAGTACTTTTCCATACTTATAATCACTGTTCCTTTCTTTTCTCTCTATAGCCTCCTAAGCCAGACTGCAAGATTCATGCCTCAAGCCTCTGATATCTTCCACTTGAACCCCCAAATCTGCCTTTTTTAAGCCTTTCAGTTCCCCCATCTCCCACCACAGCCTGAGCCCCTTCTAGAGGGAGCCTATGAAAGCAAGAAAGCATCAAGCCATGATCTCCCATAATCCTTTGAAGAAAAACCAATGTGGAAATGACTCAGCAATCCCAATTATAGGAACATGTTCAGAAGTGAGTATGGGAAGACACATACACATGCTACATCATGCTACATCAGCATATTTCCCCAGAGCCAAAAAGGGAAGCCAACCATGACTATAGGTGGTAAATGGAAAAAAAAAAAAAAAAAGTAGCATGTAGGAGCAATGGAACCTTCTTCACTACACACAAAAAGGGGATGCTGACCATGCTATGCTATCACAGGGATGAACCTTGAGGACATCATATCAATCAAAATTCACCACTTGGGCTGGAGAGGTGGTTCAGAGGTTAAGAACACTGGCTGCTCTTCCTGAGGTCCTGAGTTCAATTCCCAGCAACTATATGGTGACCCACAACCATCTATAATGAGCTCTGGTGTTCTCTTCTGGAGTATAGGCACACATGTAGACAGAACACTGTATATATAATAATTAAATAAATCTTTTTAAAAATCATACAGTTCTGTCTTCAACAAAAGAGATAAAACTAGAGTACATCACACTGATTAAAATAAGCCAAACCTGGAAAGACAAATTTGCTGCATGTTTTGTCTTCTATGTAAAATCCAGTTTTAAAAACTACATATGACATGAGAATAGAAGATCAGTGGTGTGTGGAGACAGGAGAGGTATCAGCAGAAGAAAAGAGGGAAAGACTAGAAAGGGTAATGTTGTACCTTAAGAGAACTTTCTTAAGTCACTTGCAGAGTGACTAACCTTGGTTTTCAGCACCCACATAAACCAGGTGTGGTGGCACATGCCCGTAATTCCAGCACTCAGAGAGGCAGAGGCAGTTGGATCTCTGTGGGTCCAAGACCAGTCTGATCAACAAACTGAGTCCAGGACAGCCAAGGCTACACAGAGAAACCCTATCTCAAAAAAAAAAAAAAAAAGAAAGAAAAAGAAAAAGAAAAAGAAAAGAAATACACATAAATTTAAAAATATATTTTTAAAGGGTAATGTAGTGTGTGAATGAAGAATATAATCAAATACTATCAAATTCTGTGCATGTATGGAAATATTGTGAGCTGGGGGTATAGTGGTGGAGAGGCAGAAGCAGGAGGATTATCATAAGTTAGAGGCCAGCCTGGTCTACAAGTAAATACAAAGCTAGTTCAGGCTGTAGAGGGAGACCATTTCTCATAAATAATAAACAAATAAATAAAATGTCATAGTGAAGCATATCACTTTGGGACAGAGACACAGCTCAATGGACCTAACATGCACAAGTCCATAGATTGTTGACCTTGATTTTTTAACAAACCTACTTTTATTAGGGTTATTAAATGCTTCTACCTGCCTTTTGAAGGAGTCAGGCTAACCTCATAAATTCCATTTTGAATCTCTAGGCTCCAGGTTAGGCTAAGTTCACTCAGTATTTTTCCAGAAAGCATAAGGGTGTAATGGTCCCCACCCTACAAGGAAGAACAGACTCAGAAATAGTTCCAAGAAAAACCACAAGATGTGCTAATCACTCCCCTTCCCCAGGACATTTCAGGCATTGCTCATGATCAGATATCCTCCAGATGGCCTGGCCAGGACCAACCAGTCTTGGCACCTAAAGTACACCAATTATTTTAAAAGTCAACTTCCCTATAGATCTTCTACCCAATCCTGTAATGCCAAAGCATGTAACTCCCTGCTCGCGGTTTTTGTTTTGTTTTGTTTTGTTTGTTTGTTTTGTTTGTTTGTTTCCTTTAAAGACCCAAAGTCTTTGTTCCTAGGGTCATCTCCTGCTTGGATGCAGGGTGGCCCCAATGCACTCTGGTTTCAATAAACCTCTTGCCGTTTGCATCGATTCTGGTCTCAGTGCCTTACTCAAGGGCTTTCCCCAGTAACATTCAACTCTCCTAAGTCTTACACTTCCAACTCTTCAGCACTGGGTAGCAGGGAAAGAAGGTTAGTGGGGACAGGGAGCAGAGTTCTCTCTGCTACTTCCCACTGGATGGGGTTGTATGATTCTTTTGGGGGCAACACCAATATCAGTCATCCAGAAACCCAGAAGTCCATGTAACCAGCAAATCAGCAAACAGCATATGCAGCAGCAGGACGAATCAGCAGCAAGCAGTCCTCCTCTAAGCAGTCGCACCTTTTTCCTCTGGGCTGTCACATTTATATCCCTCAAAGTCCTCAAAAATCAACTAATTCCACCTGGCAAAGACTACATTCTGCATGAAACATTTAACAGATAAGAACAAACTAAAACCCCCAACTTGAAATTTTAACAAAAACATGTTTACTTATCGTAAACCAAAACATCCACAACTCAATCCCTAGCACCAAAAGAAACAAGCAAATGGTCTGCTGAGATGGCTTAGAGAGCCACACAAGCCTAATGGCCTGAGTTCTATACCAAGAACTCAGGCTAAAAAAAAAAAATCCAGGGTGGAGTTCAAGGCATCTTTTTGAGTTAAATGAAGCTACCACCCCTCCTCAAGGAATTCTCTCTTCACAGCAAATGAAGACCATCACAGAAAAATCACAACCAGAGACAATACAATGCAGGGATCAACAGATACTGGGAAACCTAGCCCTAGTGGACACATCTGTTATCACAGCTCCTGCATCCCTGGCTCAGGGAACATTGTAGAGCACTCCTTGCTCACAGTAAACTTACAGAGTGAGAACTCCATGGGCCCTTTGACCTGTGTTTTTATCTTATCAGGGTTCCTTTTGTATACGCAAACCTGAACACCTGCACCTCATAAAAGGTATTGTCATCTCACTCTCTAGAGGAAACTGAAAACAAAAAGCTTCACCAAACAATTTCCATTACTCTTGTCAACCTGCATAGAGATGACATCCTCTGAAAAAGGGAACTTTAAAAGCCACCAAAATCGCATATATGGATATTGTTGATACACCTCAGTGGGAGTGTCTTTTAAGGGGCTCACATTTGTTCCAAAGTGTACTCCTTTCTCTCTTTTCTATGTGTGGGCATAGGTTATGTGTGTGGTACAGACACTTCATGCACATACCTGTATACACATGTGTCTTCTATCACCAGGTGGTAGTGGCACATGTCCCAGAACTCAGGAGGCAGAGGCAGGCAAATCTCTGAGTTCAAGGCGAGCCTAGTCTATAGAACGAGTTTTAGGACAGCTAGGATTACACAGAGAAACCCTGTCCTGAAAACCCAAAACCAACCAAACAAGTGTCTTCTATCATTCACCATATTGCCTTGAGATGAGTCTCATTGAATATAAAGCTTCTTATTTGGGTTAGTTATTCTGGCTGACGAGAGAGATCCAGAGATCTGTCTGTTTCCATCCACCAGTGCTGGGGTTATAGGGACCTAGAGCCTTACCCATATTTTTACATTGCTAATGGGCATTCAAACTAAAGTCTTCATGCAAAAATGCTCTTAGCTACTGAGCCATCTCCCAAATCTCTTTCCTTCCTTTCCTCCCCTTTCTCCCCTCCCTCTTTCTCCTCATTTCCCTTAAAGTTAGATTCTCACACAAGCTAGGTAAACACTCTATCAGTGCTCTTTACCACTGCAACATCTATCTCTCCAGCCCATTGTTTTTGTTTTGAGACAGCATTTTACCATGTAGCTAAGGCTGGTCAGAAACTCTCTGTATAATTCCGGCTGATATGAAATTTGTTATCCTCCTGCCTCTGGCTCCTGCATGCTGGGATTACAGGCATGAGCCACTCTGTCATTTAAATAAATCTGTGTAGTATAATTTAAAATGTTCCTTATAGGCTCTGTTTGAAAACTTAGCTCCCAGCTGGTGGCAGGCACTGTTCTGGGAGGCTATAGAATCTTTAGGATCTGGCACCTAGCCTAGTTGGAGGAAGTAGATCACTGTGGGTGAGTACTGAAGTGTAAACTTACAGCTCTTTCTGACTCCTTGCTTGTTTCTGTTTTCTGACTGCCAGCTTATGTAACTACTTACTCACAAGACCATGGAACCACCTGCTTGGTGCCATGCTGTTTCCATCATGATGGCCTGAATCCCCTCAAACCACAAATCCAAATCAATCTTTCCTTTTTAAAATTGTTTTGTTAGGCATTTGATAATGGTCTTAGTTAGGATTCTATTGCTGTGAAGAGACACCGTGATCATAGCAACTCTTATAAAGGAAAACATTTAATTTGGGCCTGGCTTATAGTTTCAGAGGTTTAGTCCATTATCATCATGATGGAAAGCATGGAGTCATGCCATGACATGGTGCTGGAAAAGTTGCTGAGAGTTCTACATCTTGATCCACAGTCAGCAGATGGTGATTATGTGCCACACTGGGTGCAGGTTAAGCATAGGAGACCTCAAAGCCTGCCCGTACGGTGACACACTTCCTCCAACAAGGCTACACCTAGTCCAACAAGGCCATGCCTCCTAACATTGCCACTTCCTATGGTCCAAGTTTTCAAACATACAAGTCTTTGGGGGCTATTCCTAGTCAAACCACCACAATAACAGTGGCAAGAGAATAATTAATACAGACCCTTAGTTTCACTTCATACTGACTCTTCCTGAGATGCTTTTCTGCAGTGTTGTGGGTTATTAATATTTACTATTGACTTATCTTTTAGTTAAGCAGCAGTTATTCCTAAACCAGCTGTATACCCAAATCACCACACAGAGCCTAATTAACCTAAAGCACAATGCTGGGTATTAGTTACTCCATCCTAAACCTCCAAGCCTGCATAGTGTCCTCCCATTCAGATTTCACCCATTATACCTGCTTTTAGTCATATATATCTTAGGTCTGGTTCATCCCCTCATGGTTTGAAGTCCCCTCCTGCTGATTCTCGGCTCTCTTCCCTTTCCTCTCACTTCCTTCTCCTCCCCTCCAGACCAGGATGTCCCACCCTATTCTCTCCATCGCACAGCACTGGCTGGATGTTTAACTGACAATATAGAGAAAACTGGTGGCAAGTTTACACAAACTTGAGACAGATGATGCTTAAAATAAGCATCACAATACAATGTCTGGATTGAAACCAGATAATGGGGTAGAGAAATCAGCATTTGAATGAACAAGGGTACATTCCACAAGAATATTTTACCAATACAGCAATGTAAGTGCAACTGCTCCAAATAGATGTCCCAGAGGAAAGTTCTCCAGCTGCACATCCAACAGCACTGAGTTGAGTTTCCTGCTTCCAGTAGCCACAGTAGGGTCTCAGATACAGTTCCATGATGGAATACCTGCCTAGCAAGTATAAGAGCCAGGGTTGATAACCCTCACTGAGATGATGATGATGATGATGATGATGATGATGATGATGATGATTGTGGTTTTATCTTTCACTTTTCCCTGGAGCCCCTGGACATCACTGAACATCGAGTGGAGAAGAAAGAAGCAGAGTCTGGAACAGGTGGGCTCTGCAGGATTCTAGTCCAGCTGGGGGTGCCTGTGGGAGAAGACTTTATCTGAGGATAAGTCAGCTACTCTGAAATGATAGTCAGTGAAACAGCTTATGAGTACCTTTATTGGTGAAACAGCTGAAGTGTGTATGTTTGTGTGTGTGTGTGTGTGTGTGTGTGTGTGTGTGTGTGTGTGTGTGT
>NW_026596415.1:175430-185698 GCF_907164565.1 Psammomys obesus
TGTGTGTGTGTGTGTGTGTGTGTGTGTGTGTGTGTGTGTGTGTGTGTAACAGCTTATTCCAGAGTGCACACTGTTATATGAACCTTGGGCAGTGGGGAAGGGTTTCTGGGGTAAATGCATTTAATTTACTGTGGCTAAGATGTTGATGATGCTCTGTTTGCATGTAGGTGCCAGCTACCATGACTACCGGACCACCTTGGGGGTCTCCGTGCTACCTACTCAGAGGCAGGCATGGAAACAAGGAGTGAGCTTGCCCTACCCCTGCCATCTCAGGATGAGATTTTTAAATTTCAAGTTTGAGATTTCCAGGGTTTGAACACTCCCTACTTTGACAGTCCCATGCCAATTCCTCTGGTGGCACAATCCATGTGCTCCACAGATGATGATGATGGTGATGATGATGATAATGATGATGATGATGATACCAGGGCTGGTGAGATGGCTCAGTTGGTAAAGTGTTTGCTATACAAATATCAGGGCCTGAGTTCAGATTCACAACACCCATGTAAAAAGACAGGCATTGTAGCAAACACCCATAATCCTAGCATTGGGGAGTCAGAGACAGGAGGATTTCTGGGGTTTGATGACCAGCCAGTCATCAAATTGGTGGACTTGCAGTTAAGTGAAAGACCCTGTCTCATAAAATGAGGTAGAAGGCAATTGAGAAAGACACTCAATATCAAATGTCTGGCCTCTATGCACACACACACACACACACACACACACACACACACACATTTGCATGTACATATACTATACACACACAAATTAAACAACTGTTCTTACCCACAGGCTCCTCTCCTCAACCTTGATTATTCTATTTACTTACTTACTTACTTACTTACTTACTTACTTACTTACTTACTTACTTACTTACTACTTACTTATCTGATTAAGGAACCTAGGACCAAGCTACATTTCCAATTCCTTGACAAAGCTTATTAACACAGTAGTGTGGACTTATGTATTGGATTCAACTGTCACCTTCTCCATTGGCCTACGTACTGGCCAATTTTATGCCAGCTTGACACAGCTATAGTAATTTGGTTTAAAAAAAGTCAACTGAGGAAGTTTTCATACCAAGCCTATGGGGATTTTCTTGATTGATGGTTGATATGGGAAGACCTAGCTCATTGTACATCTCTAGGCAGGCAGTTGGTCCAGTGTGGTATAAGAAAGGCTGAGCAAGTCATGGATGGCAAGCTAGTAAGCTGCATTCCTCCATGGCCACTGCATCAGTTCTTACCTCCAGGGCCCTGTCTTGAGTTCCTGCCCTGACTTCACTCAGTAATAGGCTGTTACCTGAAGTGTAGGATGAAATAAATCTTCTCTTTAAGATGCTTTTGGTTATAGTCTCTAAAACAGCAATAGAAAGCATAACTAAGTGATCCTGTGAGCTCTAAGTGAGTAAAGATCCTGGCTGTTCATTCCAGCATTATTGGTGTCTAACACACTGCTAATCCAGGAAGATTTTGGTCCCAGAGACAGGGCTAGGGATACTAGAGGAGAGGAGTGGCATGGAATGAGGCTTGCTGGCACTTACTGTGTGGCCTGGGTACCATGCTAAGTGCTGTTCATGCATTGACCAACTTGATACCATGCCATCATCCTAAAAGATAGGTACCATTCATGGGGCCTATATTTTTCTGAGATGCAGTCTAGTTATATTACATAGTCTAGGCTGACCTTAAATTCACAGTCTTCCAGCCTCAACTTCTCTAGTGCTAGGATTAAAGGCACTTCATTCCTGACTTCATCTTTCAGTAGCTGCTGATATCAAAGTTCAAGGGAAAGGCCATTTTGCCAAAAACCACAGGGTTCTCACTCAGCCTTTTGTGATTACAGATTTTGTACAGAGAAAGAAGGCTCTGCAGCTGGGCAGCTGGGTTCTAGTGGGAAGCCAGGGATCCATGGGGATCAGGTATGTATTTGTAAAAATATTCTACAGATCTAGAGAGATCTTCAGTTCCAGGGGTTCTGATGCCTCCAGCTTCTAAGGACACCTGCACACGCGTGCACACATAGACACATACATACACATAATTTAAAATATTCTATAAAGAAAAAGAGCACTCTAGGAAGCCAATGCTGCAGTGAGGTTCTGGGCAGGGACCCAGCCACCACATTGTCCAGCTAGGTTCAAGATTATTCTTGCTGTGAAACACTATGTGACCTTGAACAAGTCCTTCTAGGCCTCTGTTGTACTGAGTTTCTTTCTTTCTTTCTTTCTTTCACAATTTTGTTTCTGACCCAGAAACAAAAAATGAAAGTTTTTGTTTTGTTCAGAGACAGGATTTTAGGCAAACCACCCAGGTGGGCTGGCTGAGGGCAAGCAGGAGCCTGAAGTACTAATCTTCCAATTTCTACTTCTGAAGTGGAAGGTATAACATCACAGGCTTGTGTGTTTCCACTCCCACATTTTCAGGGAGTGCTGAGGATCACACCTGGGGCCTCTGGATTGTTAGAAGAGTTTTTTCTCCACTGAGCTATACCCCACACACAAGAAAGGAAGATTCTTATTAAGTTACAGGCAAGGGAAGTTTGAAGAAATTTTGAAGAAGGGTATATCAACTTTACCTAACATGGAAAAGTTTGTATTCTGTGGATCTGGGAGTTCATTCCAACCACTATACTGTTAGAAGTTAATACCTGCATGTAGAAAGAAGCCGAGAAGAAATTACCTTTCTTGTGAGCTTTATAAAGGGAGTTACAGGCTTATCATAGGCAGCTTGATTGAGGTCTTGGGCTGAACTAGTGTTAGGAGACGTAGCTGCTATGTACAGCATCATAGGAGATCCTGAAGAGAGACAGACCCTTCAGTTCCCAGAATATCAGGAGAGATATCACATCATGAGCAATAGCAACCACACTAGCTGGGGCATTGAACAGAGTATACCTTCCCTTTGATTCCAGAGGACAAAAGGAGTTCTGAGGCTTACAATTTTTGAGGAAAGCAAGGACAAACTTTGTACCATGTGATCTAGCCTGGCCTATGTGCTAGAAGTCACAAGGCAGGAAAAGCATTAGATAAAAGTGAAATTATAATTCAAGGCTGTTCTTGTTCTAGAGATCAGGGAGGTTGAGCATGTTCACAGTTGCCTGTGGGAAGGGTACTAACTGAACCCTTCTGTAAGGGCTGTAAGGCACATGCTATCAACTCCATCCGGGAAAAGAGGTTGTGGGTGGAGGTGGGGAGCCCTGTCTAATTTCTGGGAGAAGGAAAAAGGCAGCTAGAGATTTTGTGACCTCACACATGGCATAGATGTGTGTGGTCTAGCTGGCATCATTGGATTGTTTGAATCCAGATGTGTGGGTCAACCTGTCCTTCTGAAGCTTGGTATCCTTGTCTTTCCCCTCAGTCTCCTGGGCTCCTGTGAAGATGAAATGGAATGATCCCCATGAAATGTTTTCTATGAGCTGTCTTTGAAAGTAACAGCCACTCCTTTTCCAACGTTGTAAATAAAGACAGGGGTTAATCTCTTCATTAATAAATCCAGAAAGACTGAAACCCTCAGGATGCTGGCTGATGCCTTTGCATCAGCCAGCACTTTACCCATGGTCATCTCCCTGGCCCCTACATCATTTCATTTTTGCAAACGTTACCTTAGCTTCTCTTCAAAGAAGTTGCTATTTCCAAAAAGCTGCTGTCCATATTTGTAAATGTCCACCTACAGGAGGATTTCTCCTATTCTCTCCAGCCTCTCTTCACTGCCTCTTCTGGAAAGGAAACCACTAAGTCTTGGTAAGAAGACATTAAACACTTTTAAGCCCAGATCACACCTTTGTTGTGCTGTTTTCCTCTAACAGATTGCATTTCAGCAAGAGTACCAAAAGATTTCCTTAATCTCTAATTTGCTTGGTAAACAAGGCTTTAAATGAGTTTCTTGCTTACCTGTCAAAATAGTTAGTAGAAGAGGCATAAGGGATCATTTTACCTGGAGGACCCATTTTATTTCCTCTAAGCAACTAGCATAAATATCCACCTTTAAAAACAAACAAACAAAAAAACCAAATAAACAGAACAAGTCTAAAACTTCCTTCTTGACAACATTTAAATGTTGTTTCTATTTCTTGTGAATTCCATGGTCTCATTGTAATAGGGAGAACTGGCCTTTAGGCTCATTCAAATCTGAATTTAAATATTACCCCTACCCTAGTGTTCTGATTGCTTTTGGTCAGTAACTTCATATTCTATGAAATGTGTGGAGTGAAGTGCCATGTGAGAATTCATTTAGTCATTCTGTAAATATCTGCTCTCCAAGACACAAATAGATAGTCAAGTTGTTTTGTTTTATTTTGTCACTCAATGCAGCCTGCCTAGTAGGCACCTGACGTGGAGTAAAGACTCCCCAGGCAGCACTATATAGTACACAGTGCAGGAGAGCTTGGCTTTCTGTTGGTGCCAGATACAATGCAAACCACCTTCTGCTGTGGCATGACTGATCCATGAGTCACCTGCCACACCTCAAGGAGTGGAGCAGGATGAGGATCTGAGACAGCCAACTTATTACTTGTCTCTAGAATAGAGTTCAAGATTTCTTGGGAAGCTCCGGAAGGGGCTCATGTGTGCTAGAGGCTTGAGTGTTGCTTGGAAGCAACACTTCAGGAAAGGAGGAAGGTGGGCTTCTAAGCAGCTTCAACACAACCTCCACCACCCCTGGGAAGCTCCACGTTAAGGGAATCCTGCATAACTGACCCAAGCGCCAACTGACTTCAAGAAGAACCAGGCACTGAGAGGACTGTCCCTAAAAGACTGATATAACCTTGGCCTTAGGGGTGGGCCAGGGTGATGTATCTCTACTTGGAAACTTTCTTTTAATTTGTGCCTTTCCCCATTCTCAACAATTCTCAATCCCAAGATAAAGGAGGAGTTCAATCTGACTCCAGAAGGTTTAGGGAGAAATGACTGGCCATGAATTACATAAACTAGAACTTAAGAAATTGTCCAAAGGGCTGCACCCTCCCCCCCCCAAAAAAAAGGAAAAAAGGGGAAGGGAGGGAGTGTGGTGTGGAAGAGGTAGACATAGAAAAATATTTGGGAGGGAGAAGAGGAGGAAAAAAAGGGAGGGATGAAGGGAGGAGGGCGAGAAGGAGACAGGAAGAGACAGATGAAGAGAGAAAGGGAAGAGAAGAAAAGGAGAGATGGAGACAGAGAGACAAGGATTAGAAGAGAGGAAAGAGAAAGGAAAGAAAATGAAGAGTGAGATAGAAAAAGACTGTTTACGGTGTCTGTGATCTGTGGCCTTGGAGTCAAGCTCTGACTTAGTCAATTACCGCCAGTGCCTCATACCTCCAAGCTCACCCCCCTTCTTCACAGCTGTCTACCACTCAGTTGTGTGATAGCTCAGAAAGGTTCACATACTAGAGAGGGCCTCAATCATATATTGTTGCTCTTTTTATTATTTTTGTCTTGTTAGGAAAAAATAATAATCGCTGAACTAATTGTATGCCTCTTTCCTAGAAATACCATAGAACCAGAATGTAGGAGTCAGCAAACATCTTAAAGTGCCCAACAAAATGCCCCAGCTATATGAGTTGTTGGAGACTCTCAACCTTGGTTTGGCTTTATTTTCAGAAATGGGTGTCAGTGATATCTGTCAACACTGAAATAAGCTGTCACACTCACAGACATGCCAGGTCCCACATGAATGGGGCTTTCTCCCCCTGGGTTGGAATGTAGTGATACACCCAGTTTTATTCATGTAAGTATAAAGCTGATGGCTTAGGCTATTGCATGATAATAAAGCAAAAGGTGAGAAACCCATACTAAAATTCCCAAATAGCTCGTGCACCTAGGTTTCATGAAATTCACTGTTATTTCTTCCACCTGAGATTATCAGTGGGTCAAAAATTACAATTACATTTTTAAGGAGTCACACAGCGGTTTGACTGTAATTCAATACCATCCTATCCTACATTAGTTGGAAAAAAGTTGGTGTATTTTGAAAGCATTTTTTTTCATACACATCTGCAGTT
Source organism: Psammomys obesus (assembly GCF_907164565.1). NCBI lineage: Eukaryota > Metazoa > Chordata > Mammalia > Rodentia > Muridae > Psammomys > Psammomys obesus. Next base: position 181,407 of record NW_026596415.1, read on the forward strand.
AATATCCATAGATGCAAACAACTATTGGAAATAAAATAATATCCAAACTCAATATGCAAAGACTTATTTCATGGACAAAACAGTACAATAACTATTTATGGGACTAGAGAGATGGCTCCATGCATACTGCTCTTGCAAACAACATAAGTTTGGTTCTTAGCATCTACATCAGGTGCCTAACAACCACTTGTAACTCCAGTTCCACAGGATATAATGCCCTCTTATGGCCTCCATGGGCACCCACATGCATGCACATTTCACACACACACACACACACACACACACACACACACACACACACTGTGGGGGGAGCCCATTTGCATTTCATCAGTACTGTATTGAGTATTAGAAGTCAAGTAGAGATGGCTTAAGTAGGCATGTCTAACCTAGGACCCACAGCCTCATGCATATTAGCATAGCTATGATTGTGGCCTGATACTCTGTAGATTCATATAACAATGTCAAAAGATTAGACAATGCTGCAGAAATGAAGCTGTGGTAAGGTATTAAGCCCATAAGGGCATAAGGGCTAAAGTTCAATCCTTAGCACCCATGTAAAAAATATCTAGGGCTATTTTATAATATCTTATCACTATATAATATCTTAGCACTAGGGAGTCTGAGACAGTTGGATCTTTAGGTTTGTTGGTCAGTTGGCCTAGTCTACTTAACAAATTCCAGGCCAGTGAGAGATTCCGTCTCAAAAAACGAGTTGGATATATCCTGAGGGATAACACCTCAGTCTTTCATATGCATAGAGGTGCACCTTCACATATAAGAATATGTACCTCTATCTTACAAAATTGGGTACCTCTGAAAAGTATCTGATGTGGGTAAGCTTTACATAAATGCTATGCCATTTTATACAAAACACTTTTAGTGCCCTTGGAAATTGTTGTCTATAAGGATCCTTTCATGTGGATGAAGAGGGATACTGCATACTAATGCAATTGTTCTGGCTTAGTCTAACCTAAAGAACAGAATCTGACACTAGGATTTTCAGGTAACTTATTTGTTTGGGGAAGAGTTTCAGGAAACTAGAGCCAGGGAGAATGAGGAAGTTGGCAAACTTAATAGAAGCTGTGATACCATTTGGACAGCTAGGATTGAATCTCACTGGAGTCCCATACTCATTGGAGTATGCCTTGTATGTGTTCATCAAAGACATGGATCATCCACTACTCCCCACCACTCATTGATCAAAGAATGACTTAACAAACTCCCATTTCTAGAAATGAATGTGTACATAGCTGAGAGGACTCCCAAACAGCTACATGGGCTCATGAGGAAGTAAGAGACACCCCTGGCATTCAGAAGAAGCATTGTTTCATGGTGCCTCCTCCTAGCTCTCCATTCACAGCGGTGCAAATGCTTAGTTAAAAATGTCAATCAATAATGGCTAACAATCCTGAAGTTCTGAGTTTGATTCCTCAGAAGCTATGGAAAGGTAAAAGGAGACAACTGACTTCACAAAGTTGTCCTCTGATCTCCACATAGTCACCATGGCACTACAATGGTTCTCAAACTGTGGGTTGCAACACCTTTGGTCACATATCAAATATTTACATTATGATTCATAACAGTAGCAAAATTACAGTTATGAAGTAGCAATGAAATAATTTTATGGTTAGGGTCACCACAACATGAAGAACTGTATCAAAGGATTGCAGCATTAGAAAGGTTGAGAACCACTGGCTTACATACACACACACACACACACACACACACACACATACATACATACACACACACATACACCATGTGTACACATATAAATACTAATTAAAAAATGTAAATACACTGGGGAGCTCTCTAATGGAATCTGATGCCCTTTTCTGGTGTGCATGAAAACAGAGCATTCATACACATAAAATAATTTAAATGTAAATAAACTCAACACCAGGAAATGGAGGCAAAGTCAGCAGCATAGTAAGTTTCAGGCCAACCTTAGATCCTGAGATACAAGAACCCCCCCCCCCCATCAAAATGTGTCAGTGAACCAAGAACTCTATTCTGACAATTGGCCCTTAGTGACTCAGTCCTTTTGCTCTGGAACAATTTCTATTTAATGTTTTCCTCTGCATCTTTTCAGAAGAAACCCATGCATACTCAGACAAATACTTCGTTATCTCCTGTTTTAAACCCCATCTCAATAAAACAAACAAGCAAACAAACAAGCCTGTGGTACCTTTTACAATCTCTGTGCTTGCATTTTGGTGGTGATAACAAGTGTTTAGAGATCCTTCTGTCCGATGTGATTTACTGTAATTCAATAACCCAGTCCATGAACTGATATATCTGCTATTTTTGTTTTTCTTTTTGAGACAGGCTCTCCCTATGTAGCTCAGGATGGCCTAAAACTCATGATCCTCCCACCTTCATTTCTGGAGCACTAAAAGTATAAGTTTGTATCACAACTCTAGCATTCAGTATTTTTTAAAAAAAATCTCAAGCTGAATGAAGTAAAGATCACCCTTTTAAGTCTCCAGCTCAACTGATTCTAGTAAACATAGTTGATGGTTTAATTATGTTAAAGACAAAGAGCAGACTCATCACCCCCTCAGAATTCACTAGAATATTCTGAGATGCTCATCCTAAATAGCTGGTGGTTGCTGATGGCTTCTATGGCATGTCTTTTCTCAAATATTACACAGAAGACAGCTGTTTGAACTTAGTATCTTTCACTAAACATATGTGCTTGTCAGATATGTGGCATGTCTCAAAATCCCAGCTCCTTTTTATTATCAATACCTCATGGAACACACCACAGTTCAACAGTTGTAAGATATTAGGGTATTTCCAAGTTGGGGCAGTTGTTACTAAATATGTCATCATTTCACACAGGCTTTTGTGTGGACGTTTTCACCAGTCTTGGATAAGCTCCCAGGATTGGGATCATAGATAGCATCAGAAACACAAGTGACTAATAAGCATTTGTAGAGCTGTGTTCCAAACTCTACCATGCCACTCACATAATGTCCTTGACAACACTCAGGATTGTCAATCTTTCTTCATTGACATTTATTCTTAGGGGGAGGCATGTGTCCATGTCACAGTGTGCATATGGAAGTCAAAGGATAACATCTGAGAATCTGCTCTCTCTTTCCACCATATTGGTGGGATCCAGGGTCCAAACTCAGGTTGTCAGGCTTGGTGGTAAGCACCGTTACACACTGAGTCATCTCATCAGTCCCATGTTTTGGTTTTATTTGAATCTGATTCTGTGCAATATCCTCATAAATAAGTCTTTTTCTATTAGCTGTTAATATCTCTATAAGATAGATGAGAACAAGAACAAGTAAGTTAAAGGGTAAGAAAGACTGATCTTGTCAAACAACTTCTGATGCCAGTCAGATGTCAATTTGCTCACCTACCAATTACTGTTGGTATTGCCTGCCTCCCACACCCTCAGCAACAGTGTTCAATGGGAATGAGTGTTTTATTTTTAAATTTTTACTATTTAAAGAGCTGGGATCTCATATTTTTTTAATATTTTTATTTATTTAACTTTATTTTATGTGCATTAGTGTGAAGGTGTCAGATCCCTTGGAATTACAGACAGTTGTGAGCTGTCATGTGGATGCTGGGAATTGAACCCAGGTCCTTTGGAAGAGCAGGCAATGTTCTTAACCACTGAGCCATCTCTCCAGCCCCCCTCATATGTTATTGTTGTGTAATTTTCCTAAGGAGATGTAAAAGAAATGTCTATTCATCCCAAATAGTGAAGAAGACAGACCAAAGAAACATTTTATTAAGTCCAGCTTGGTGAGTAAATGAGTCTACTAGGATTCCTCACAAAAGCCTTGAGTGATTCAAGGCAGGCACACCATTGCAAAAATCCTACTCTTCTTTAAAAAAACAAACAAACAAAAAAACCCTTTCATATATTTTAGATTTTAGCATTTCCAAGATTCCCTGTAGCTGGAGCAGGTATAACTGTTTATTTTGTTGCCATGGTTATAGTCTATAAATCACTATAGTACTCTGCTTCATGATGGTGATAATCATGTCATGCCCACAAGAAACAGCAACACTATGAATCTGAGCTCCTGGTTCAAGCAGTTTTCTTGTCAGCATACAGAGTAACTGCTCCTACAGACGTGCTACCACACCCAGCAACATCATGCTTTTAAGGGAAAATTTGAGATGACTACTGTGTGTCTATTTTTGGTAAGCATAATGATGGATGTCAATTAATGCATGGTGATTACAAGCAGTCAGTCGCATTCTACTTTGCCTCTGGACTTCCTCATCACTATAACCAGTAGTGCTGTTCTCACCTGTAGAATTTA
>NW_026596415.1:185708-336681 GCF_907164565.1 Psammomys obesus
GAATTTAGTTAATTCCTCATCACTATAACCAGTAGTGCTGTTCTCACTTGTAGAATTTAGTTAATTCCTCATCACTATAATCAGTAGTGCTGTTCTCACCTGTAGAATTTAGTTAATCCTAATTTCCTGAGCTGCTGATCAGGAATTTAGGCACTTGGGTTTTCACAAAACAGGAAAACCCAACTGAAAGACTTTTCTAAGGTTACAGAACAAATCTACCCAACATGGTTAATAAAAAAAAAAAAAATTAGACTAGTCTGGAATGAGACTACATTCCTCTAGAGTTTTGTTATTTCCTCCATCGCTTTCTACCTTTTATATTCAGGCAAAGTTTCTCACTTGAACTCAGAGCTTGTTGATTTGGCTTTTCTAGCTAGAAACCTTGCCCCAGGGATCCTTTGTCTCTCCCTCTCAAGCACTGAGATTAAGGTAAGCTCAAATCAGCTTTTACATGGGTGATGGGAATTTAAACACAGGTCTTCAAACTTATGCAGCAAGTACTTTACTCACTGAGCCATTCTTCTATGTAGGTTTCATACTTACCTGTGACCCACATTAAGAAATATCCCAGGAGCCAAGTATGGTGATGCACACCTGTCATCGCAGCACTTGGGAAACTATAGAAAGAAAGGCTTATTCAAAGACACCCTATGTGCTTTAGAAAAAAACGTACAAAAGCAAAGCCAACCTTAGGAAGAACATACATGTATCTTCCTGAGTCAAATTTAAAAAAACAAAAAACAAAACCAAGCTATACCAGTATGGTGGTACCCAATAGTTAAATCTCAGCACTCTCGAGACAGAAAAACTGTTGTTAGTTCAGTGCCAGCCTGGGATACACAATGAGGCCAAAACACAAAACAATGATTTTTTTTTCAAAAGTGTATATTTCCCTATTTCTTACATTTCACTTCCTTGAAAATATGCTCACTGACATCCACTAATGGACTTTTGCTATTGGGCTGTCCAGAATTTTAAGGGTCCAGTTTTATAATCTAGGTGAAGATTGCTTATTTGACAGTGTCTTTGGCCTCCCTGGAGAGCCAACTGCCTCACATCGTTTTGAACATATTATTCCTATGTTCTTTTTTCTTCTTGTAATGCTACATCTTATTCCTTTATCAGATATTTCCACAAATAACTTGACTACTAGTGTAGAGAAGAGGCATTGAAGAGACTCGGTCCTGGGTTTAGGTACCACCTCCATCATTTGCAGGTGATCTTAATGAAGGGCTTGTTCACCATTGAAAACTCAAGTTTCCTCCTCTGTAAAATTCTAGTGTTCACCTTAGCGTGTCGCGTAAGATGATTCTTCTTCTTTTTTTTTTTTTTTAATTTTGATTGTTGGTCATTGCTGTTTGGTTGCACGCATGTCAGAAACCCTGGAGCTGGAGTTACAGACGTTTGTGAGCCACCGTGTGGGTGCTGGGAATTAAATCCGGGTCCTCTGGAAGAGCAGCCAGATGCTGTTAACCGCTGAGCCGCCTCTGCAGCCGATAAAATGATTCTTAAAGTGGTATTTCTAAGACTAGCAGCATCCATTCACAACCATCCTGGAACTTGACAGAAAAAGCAACTTTTGGTCCTCGCCTTAGAAAGACCCAAAGGTCTTTAAACCCAAGGTTAAAAGCAATTTGTTCTGACAAGTCTTCGAGGTAATTGTGACGCAACACTGAGTCTGGGATTCTGGCCGCGCACACGGTATAACACAACACCATGCCAAGCTGAGGTGAAGTATGCACCTGGGACTGCAGCACCGCCCACAGGCAATGTTCTGCAACTGATTCGGCTATGGCTCCTCTCTCTCTCTCTCTCTCTCTCTCTCTCTCTCTCTCTCTCTCTTCTCCCTCTCTCTCTCCTCTCTCTCCTCTCTCTCCTCTCCTCTCTCTCTCTCTCTCATCATGACCCGCCTCACGCACTCGCTGATTGGTGAAGTATCTTGGTGGCTCGCCAATCATCCGAGTGGAGATACAGACACGGTTGCGCCTGAGAGAGCATTGCTCCTATTGGTTGGAGGCCGCACCGCATAGCTGTGCCTACGCACGGCAGAGGCGTGGCACCAGCGGACGTTGAAAAATGGCTACTGTTTCTGAACTGAAAGCTGGTGAGTGAGTCGAGGGACGCTGACCTGTCGAGCCTTCAGGTCTATGATAGGGATGGGACGGATGGAGAGCGCTCGGGACACCGGCTCGGCCTTTTCCGGGGTTGTTCTCCGGTGGCAGGACCCGCAGGGGGCGGCCTCTGAGCGTGCACTGTGCTAGGGCCAGACTTGGAGCTGGAGGAAGAAGGGACTGAAATCTGCCGTCCCCTCAGAACGTCTGGATATCTCTCAGAGCCCCGCTGAGCCGACAGCCCTCTAGGGCCTGAGTGTAGGGCTGATCGTGACAACACCACAGCGACGATTGGTGACAGACACTCAACGATTTGCGCGCCTAGCTCGTCCGGAGGACGACTGTAGATAGGTCTTCCTTGTCTTTTGGGAGAAACGTGAGACCGAGTTACCCATCCTGGCGGCTCTTCGAAAGAGTTTTTCCAAAGTGGTTATGTGCAGGGCTCATGCAGGAGGCTCTGGGTTCCGTCCTCAGTACTACAAGAACGAAGAGTAGCCATGAGTAACACGTGTATAGTGTCAACTCTGAATTAACTAATTAGATTTAGTTAATATTTGAGTCATAATTGTAGTTCAAGTTTAGCGTGTGATCCTATCAGACACTTTACAACGCATCCGAAAACTACTTGATTCCGTGTAACAACCCTGTGTCCATTTCATACATTGGGAAATTGATGTGCTGAAAGGTGGACAGTTTCACCCAAGATAATTTAGCTAGAGATGTGGAAACCCCATAAGGTGCAGTAGTGCACCAGGTCTTAATCCCCCATGCCATTCTGCTTTCCAATGAATAAAACCAGTTTTGAGTTTCAAAGAATTTAGAGACTAAACCAGTGGTAGTGGAGATTTGGAGAGGATCAAGTAGAGTAACTTGGAGACTAAGATTTAGTAACCATTAACTTACATGTTTATTGGGGACACTGTTGATGAGCATTCCAAAAACATGCATGTCTCGGCCCCAAGAGGGACTTCACATGAATCAGTGGAGCTCTTCTGGGGGTAGGGTATACATAGCACATATGTATTGTATAAACTTTTCATAGGATTTTCATCATAATTCTGTTAAGACCAAACCGATCTCTGAATAAATTTTTATGGTAACAGTCTTCTAAGCATGAAACTACAAAAAGTAAAATAATAGAATCCAGAAAGTGACAGCCCTGAGGTAGCTCCAATAGATTTAGGGGCCCCTTTACATATGTGTTTTGTTTTGCATTCTCAGTTTCTTGATATGAAACATAAGGATGTTTCCTAATCCATGAATCCTATCTTTTATGGGCTTTTTACTGATTCAAAGCATTCTTCTGTCTCACCTGGATCTTTCTCTGAGAGGTAGAGTTCATTACCTCAGAGAATGCAACTGAGGCATGGATTAAGAATCTAACACCAAGTCATGAAGGACATGCTACATTTTCCAATTCTAGCTTCAATACTTTTCATTTTCTGCTAAGTTTGAGGCTGAACTGTGTGTACTTAAGAGTAATTGGGACAGGATGCTTGCCAGTAGAAAAGAATCTCTCCTTTAATTTCCAAAGATGGAACTAGAGAACAGGAATTGTGTTATGATTCTAAGAGTATGATAAAGCTTTCCTTTTATGGGCTTGTTACAAAGTATAATTGGTGACAACTGCAATTAGTATACCTGCAGAAAGGTTGGAGGAATGGTTTAAAAGTCAGGGAGAAGAGAGATGAAAAGTCTAAGAGTGTATATCTGTAATCACATGGCCAAGGATTGTTGGTATTTACTTAAGCTTAGAAACTTTGCTCTATGTACTTAAATGGATAAGCTGTCTTATGGATTTTAATTATTGTGGCATATTAATGCTTTTGCCATTGGCAGAGCAAAGTGCACTGTTAAACTACAGTTTTCATCAATAGTGTAAACTACTGTATTGTAAATTTGTAACATTTAGTGAGCTCTTACTGTAGTCTAGGCTTTATGTTGATTCTCTAGAATTGCCGTTTAGCCACAAATAAAGGAAGGTTCCAGACTACTGTTAAGGGATGGTGACAGTTCAGCCCAAGTTCCTCATCTCTACTTATAGGTAAAGCCCATTATCTTAGTTTCTGATGTTTGTCACAGTTTGTCATAGTGTACTTTTTCAAGATACAATGTCACATTTGGTATGCATAATCCATACTCCTTAAGTTAGCAGTGGTATGGTGCCTTAGAGTCTCATTATGTTTCTTTTTTTTTTTTTTAAGATTGTGTGTGTGTGTGTGTGTGTGTGTATACATATGTGTACACAAGTATAGTTACTTGAGGAGGCCAGAAGTGGGCTGTCAGGAGTTACTGATGGTTGTGAGCAGCCCATGTAGGTTCCAGGAAGCAAACAGGTCCTCTGCAAGAACAATATGCATTTTGTTTTTGTTTTTGTTTTTGCTCTTGTTCTAAGCCATCTCATGTTACGTTTCTGGCCAGGCTTGAAATTTCAAAATACTACTGTTGGGCTAGGATTGTAACTTGCCTATCATGCATGAGTTCAGTCCCTAGCAATGTAGACATTGGGGGGTGGTAGTATACACCTGTAATCCCAGCACAGCCTACTTGTGAGATAGAGGCAGGAGGATCAGAAGTTCAGGGTTATACCCAGCTGACATAGGAAGTTTAAAGTTAGCTTTTGCTACAGTCCAGGTATGTATGAGGCCCAAGCTGATCTGACTTTCTATCCTTCCAAGTACTGGGATTACAGGAATGTGCTACTATGCAGCTGGGTAGCACTAGAGAGCTCTGTGAGTTTGAGGCCAGCCTGGTATATGTAGTAATATATATTACTCAGGACAGCCAGAGCTACATAGTAAGGCGACCCTGTCTCAAAACAAAACAAAAAAAACACACCAAAAAACAGCTATGGATCTCAAAACTTTTTCTGCATTAATAATTATAATGACATATTCCTTCTTTTGTGGAGGGTAGTTGTTTTCCATAATCATCTTTCTGGACTAAAGGCTATTAGTAATATCTGAATTCTATGTGAGAGATTGGAGTATAAGTAACTGTAATTCCGTTCATCCCTTTTCCCCATCAAGCTACAGTCCCTATCTAAAGATACAGCATGGGTAAATTTGAGTTAGCACAAATATATTGACAGTGGCTCATTGTAATATGGGGAATTTAATTTTTACAAACAAAGCTTATGCTATTGATGTCATTGTTCAGCCTGTCTCTTTAAATCAAGAGCTGTATTTATGTCATTCTCCTTTTAAACATTTAGCATATACCTGAATTATCAACATATAGACTATAATAGAAGCATTTATATTTTATGTTTAACAGTTTTAAAGGACACCTTAGAAAAAAAGGGAGTGTTGGGACATTTAAAAGCAAGGATCCGTGCTGAAGTTTTCAATGCCCTGGATGATGATTGTGAACCCCGACCATCGTTATCTCATGAAAACCTACTAATTAATGAATTAATTAGGGAGTATTTGGAATTCAACAACTATAAGTACACAGCCTCTGTCCTCATAGCAGGTAAGTGGTTGTTCATCACTGGAGAAAAGATCTGCTTTACCCCGTTTTCTAACTCTTACAAAGCATTTAGCCTGAATATGTAGTTTCATTACTGTGTCTTGCAGTCGAACATTTAGCGTCCTAAGGGCTCTTGTCACAGCATGAACAAATTCTGGTGAGCTTTATGTTGTTGGTAAAACTAAGAACTAGGGCTTTCTACTGCAGGTTCTCCATGTGATATTAAGCACATAAAGAATAATATTAAGGTCATATTGAAGGACTTCTAAAGATCACTGTCTATTTCCCTCAGTTTGTTATAGCTGGCAGTATAATAACATCAGCACTCCAAAGGAGAGAGAGAGAGAAGGGGGGAAAAACATTTGAAAATGCCATCAGCTATGTATCTTGGAATTGGGCATCCCTAGGGTGAAATAATGACAGTGCTCAGTTTCATATGAACTATTTTGGTGTTTAGATTGTTATGGTTGCTCATGCCTATAATCCCAGAATCTTAATGGACTAAGGCAGGAGGACACTGCTTCAAAATAAAAAATAGAAAAGAGTTGTAGCTGTAGTTCAGTGGTAGAATATTTGCTGAACTGTGAGACCAGAGCTTAATTCCCAGCACTGGTATGGGGATGAGGTAGTATACCAACAGATGACTGAGTTTCTGTTCATCAGGTTTGCCTTTTCCAGATTACTATATAAATGGAAGCCTAAAGGAGGTGCCTTTTACTGCTGCCTCACATCATCTAGTAAAATACACTGGAGGGCCAGGTGTTGGTGATACATGCCTTTAATCCCAGCACTAGAAGCAGGGGCTCTCTCTGTGAATTCAAGGCCAGCCTAGTTTACATAGTGAGTTCCAGGATGACCAGGGCTACACAGAGAAACCCTGTCTCGAAAAACAAAACAAACAAAAAGCATTGGAGGTTCAGTCATGTATACTTTTCTCCTGTGAATAGGGAAATGCTGTGGCTGTGCTCTGTTCTCAGAGGCATTTTGGTTGTTTATACTTTCTGGTAGCAATGAACCAAATCCTTTAGAAACATTTACATGAAAGTTTTTTTGTGAATATCATTTTATTTTTGTAGATAAATAACTAAAAATGGGATTGCATATTGTCTAGGAAGCTAATACCTCCTTTCCGGTAATAACTGCCACTGCTTTCAAGTGGCTCTAGCATTTTGCCTTCTCACCAAGGAGGTAGTGACTTACATGTGTAGTCCCAGCTCTCAGGAAGCAAGGACAGAAAGACTCACTGCAAGTTGAAGGCCAGTCTAGGTCACATAGTGAATTTGAAGTTAGTCTGGACTAGAGTGTTAGACTCAGTTTAACAATACAATAATTATTTTTAATTTTAGAATTACCATCCCTGAATGAAATTTTTTTTTTCAAGATAGGGTTTCTCTGTATAGCCTTGGCTATCCTAGAACTCACTCTGTAGACCAGGCTGGCCTCAAACTCATAATTTGCCTGCCTTTACCTCCCAAGTGCTGGGATTAAAGGCATGAGACACCATGGCATGGCTAAAATATTTTTTTTTCTTTTTAATGTATGAGTTGCTCTGTCTGCATGTACACTTGCATGTCAGAAAGAGGGCATCAGATCCCTTTATAAATGTTTGGGAGCCATCATGTGGTTGCTGGAAATTGCTTAGGCCCTTAGGAAAAGCTCTTAACCTCTGACCCATCTCAACACCCCTAAATGATTATATTTTTTAAAATGAGTTATTTAATATTATCATGTGTTTAATCTATAGATATCTCAGAAAACATACTGAAGTCCAGTATTGTTGGTTTAGATGCAGAAAACATTGCCAATCATAAATTGGGGATATAAAAAGTAAGTATGTGTTAAGATGCAATCAAATGTAGAATAAAATTCTACATTTAATTGCATGGATACATGTTGAAATCATATTCAGTTGGAGCTGTCTTATATGCTGTCAGCTACTCCCAAAATCTGAGAAATGTATGTACCTGGGAAGTATGGTTATTATCAAAATTGAAATTGCCTTTTAGGTAACAGAGCACTCAATATTTTCTTGAATTTTGTCCCTGCAGAATCTGGTCAACCTGCAGTTCCATTGGACAGACAGTTTCTCATCCATGAATTAAATGCCTTTGAAGAAGCAAAGGATAACTCAATGTAAGACATTTCTAAAAAGAAGTTTGCAGATGTTATATTCAGATCTAATTGCATTGTGCTGTCTATGATTCATTTTATTCCAACAGGAACTGACTCAAGTTTACTATATTTTATACATTAAATGTGGTCCAAGAAGTACAGGGGCAAATAAATCTTTGCTGCAGCTGAAGTTGCTTTGGCTTCAAAGGACTGAACATAGCCAACCACTCTGCTTTCCTCCTTTCCTCTTCCTCCCTTTCATATCTTTCCTTCGAGGGCTTTTCCCCAATTTGTTTCTTTCAGTGGTGGTAATTGGTGCAGGGCCTTGAGCATGTTCAGGAAGCCCTGTACCCTAATGCCCTGAGCAGTCTTTCTGGCTCAGCCCTCCACTTATTTCTTTTTTTAAACTGTTTTTTGTTTGGTTGGTTTTTTTGAGACAGGGTTTCTCTGTGTAACCCTGACTGTCTTGGAACTTGTTTGTAGACCAGGCTGGCTTCAAACTCAGAGATATCCACCTACCTCTGCTTCTTAAGTGCTGGGATTAAAGGCATATACCACCACTGCCTGGCTTTTTGAAACTTAAAATTTTTGTTTATGTGTATGGGTGTTTTGTCTGCATGCATGTCTGTAAACTATATACATGCCTGATTTCCTCACAGGTCTTAGAGCTGTAGTTACAGGTGGTTGTAAGCTACCAGGTGGGTGCTGGGAGTTGAAGCTGATCTTCCAGAAGAACAGCCAGTGCTCTGAACCTCTGAGGCCTCTCTCCAGCTCCCTACCTTACCTCTTTCTAAGGATGACTCTTCTTGATCTTTTTTCTTCTTTCTAAAGCTTTGTTCTTTGAGTTGTTTTCTTCTTCATATTTAACCCTCCTCATTGCTTTCTTCTCTTCACTGTAGAAACAAATTAAAATCTCTTCTCTGAAAAGAAATAAAAGGTCTTTCCAATTAGCTTCCTGTCATCCCGCTACTGCTTTATAGTCTTTCATTGTCAGACCTGCTGTATCTGCCCTCTGCTCTTTCATGTTATCATCCCCTTCTCTTCTGCTGTCTGCTTCTTAAATGTTCCTTTTCTACATTCACACTGATTATTTCTTAGTTCTTTCCCCAGGGTTAATGCTTCTTACAGTTTTCCATAGAGTCCCTAACTGGCTAATTAATTAATTAGTTTGTACCTAGTGCCTGAGTACACAGATCAGAGCAACTTTTCCTGGCTAAAAACTTCTTTGAAGACTCAGGTTTTCTCTCTAAAAGTTTGCTGAATTTTTCATTTGTTTTTATGGTATAATTATGTTTGTTTTATTATAGACTATTACATATATGTATACACATATATGCCATTTAATTAACTCTCCCTCAGTGCTGTCCTGTCCCTAGCACCAAATATATGTCTGAATTTTTGCAGCATGTTGTAATACTGACTTTTCTTCATACTGACTTATTTCTTCCTGTCCTGTGTTTCTTGTGGTTCTTCAGTCGTAAGAGTTCCTCAGTAGTAGTCTTGCTTTTTTCATTGACCCCTTTAAATCATGGACGCTCTGTATTCTACCTTCATTTCTTTTCACACACCACCTTCCATATTCTTATGTCTCTAGGGAGGTCTGTATGGGGCAAATGTGCTCAGACAATTTTCCCGAGTTGGGGCCCATGTGTCTGCTGGCATCTCAAATGCTGTGTGTCCAAAATACAAGGGTGTTATTTTTGCCTATTTATACCTTCCTCATACGCTTTTCTTGTAGCTGCTCAGGTTTTAAGGCAGAGTCCACAGGCTGTTTAAAGGCAAATCTTTCTCTGTCAGTCCTTCACCAGTACTATTGATTCTGCCTGTGGATATCTGTTTATTCTCAGTGCTCTGTGCCATGCTGTTTACATTGCTTAGGATCTGCCTGACTAGTTTTTCTCTAGTTATTCTTTTCAAACTCATTGTATCCTGTCCTCTTTCTTTCTAAGGTAGCTACTGCATTGTTTAGAAACATTTAATGCATTTCCATGATGTTTATGAGTAAGTCACAATCCTAAGCTTTGCTTCAGGCTCTAGTGGCTCTACCCACCTCTCAGTGGCACACAGTTAATTGCAGCTTCATGGTTTTTTGCCTTTGAACCAACTGTTTCCTCTCCTGGAAGCCTGACCTTTCTCTTCTTCAATTTGTATGGCTTTACCTTTCATCTTCTTGGCCCTGTTTGGATGTTCCCACAGGAGCTGGGAGGGAGAAAGCCATCCACAGGTGCTTGGCTATGAACAGTTTGTGCTGACTGCATTGAATTTTAGTTGCCAAGAAAACTGATTATCTCCATAAAATCAAGGAGACCTGTAGAAGGAAAACAGAAAATATTTCTTAGTTTCATACTTTCATGTTTTCTTCTCTATATTTTCATCTGTGGTGATATGACATGACTACAGAAGGTTGTAACAGCAATCTTAAACAGATTACTGTTGCAAGGTGGTGTAATGCTAATAACAAGATCTGGTTACTGCCTGCAGATACACCTATCCTTGTTTGTATAAACTTGCCTAAAACATTACAACTGATTGCTTCATTAAATGGCCTATACCTAGGCAGGACAGAATAGAGTAGGTGTGGTTTTGGAGACAGAGAGGATCACGGGACAGGAGGAGAGGAAAAGGGAGGATACAAGAATGTGTTAGCCTGGAGAAGATATCACATGGGCCTGGAGGAAGGACTCCAATAATGGTGTAAAAAGTCCCAGATGAGGAACAAGCAAGTACAAGTACCATGGGATTGTATATGGAAGGTAGACCAGATGAGGAGGATTAAAGTAGATGGCATTGGATGGGGGCTGGGAGATGGGTGATGAGGATATTGAGACAATGTAAGGAAAATATCTGCCTGGCCCAGTTATAAGGCAATTATAAATCTAACAGGTATCTTTGTCTTATTATTTGTGATAGCAGGTTAAATAATACCACCACAATAATCTTAGGGCTAATAATAAACATTTTTATAGCCCAACACGTCTAATATTTTTAAATTTACAACAACAGATTACAAAGGAATATTATGGCTATTATGCTACATTTTAAATAAATAAAATGATTAAAGTAACTGCAGAGTGCACCAGTGTGTGTGTATGTGTATGAGCATCTGCTTCAGATAGCACTTTGATGTTGATCTGCAGTGAGCATCAGTGCTTTCCAACTTCGTGCTGGGCAGCTGAGGAACTCCTTCTGAAGGAAAAGCTTTGAAGCACTAGGCGTGAAAGAGTAAAATGAGCTGACTGCTTGCCTACACTGTGTATATTTTCTTCTATATATGAAGGAATTGTATTGTATATATACATTCTTTTTCAAACACTTTAGTTCCTCTTGTTTGGGGGGTATTGTATTTTGTCTCAGGGGTTTTTATCTATAAAGAATGTGAGGGTGTCTATTGGAAGCTGTCTCTCTGCATCCTTTCCTTCCCATGCAGAATCACAGAATCCCCTTTAATTGTCTTCTTGTGTTGTTGTGGATTATTTATTCCTGTATCAATAAGGTGTTTTCCAGCATTTTACAATTTTGCCAAAACCTATCTGACACCTTCTACAGTGTGGGCACTGTTTTAAACACTGGAGATGTGGCAGCACACTGTTTTCTATAGGACTCCCAGAGAGTGACTGCAGAATGCATATTCTATGAGATGCTCACAAAAGCCATTGAACCACATTTTCTCTTGGATGTGCATGAACAGAGCATGTACCCTAAGAAATTTTGCTACCGAAAGAACCTTTATCATCTAACTTGGTGTGTCCAGATTTATTTGGTAAAGAAATCTTTAAGGAGTCATTTTCACCATTCTGCAGAGCTAGTGATCATGGGTACAATAATCACTACATTTGAGTGTTAAGCAAATTTGGACAGTTTTTGAAATGTATGAAAAGAGTAGCTGTCTTAGTATTCTATTGCTGTAAAGAGACACCATGAGCACAGCAAGTCTCATAAAAGAAATAATTTAATTGGAGCTGGCTTACACTTTTAGAGGCTTAGTTCATTCTCATCATGGTGAGAAGTATGGCAGCACACAGGCAGGCATAGTAGTGGAAAAGTAGCTGAGAGCTACACATCCAGAACCACAGGCAGCAAGAAGAGAGAAGACACTGGGACTAGCTTGGGCTTTTGAAACCCCAAAACCCACCCACAGTGATAAAATTTTTCCAACAAGGCCACACTTTCTCCAACAAGGCCACAACTCCTAAGCACCACTCCCTAATGACCAAGCATTTAAATATATGAGCCTATGGGGAGCATTACTATTCAGACTATTACTGTAGCTAAGGGTGAGCAGTTAGGTCTGGGGTCATTCAAGCAGAAGGCATTAGTTTGCATTTGTCAGGTGTTGGGAATGAGTAGCTATTAGATTTTTCTTGGTAATTTGATAACTTCTCAAACATTTGCTGCAGCTGAGCAAATTAAAAAAGGAAAGTGGTGACCTTTATTCCAGAAAGTGAAGGACCTTCTTGCAGTTCTTCCGGAATTATGCATGGGAGGTGGGGTGGGTGGGTTAGTGCCCTGGAAATCAGACTCACATGCTAGGTGAGTGCTTGCCTACTGAGCAATACCCCTAGCTATACTTTTCTTTTTTTAAACAGGGCCTTTTAAAACTTGTTTTTAGAAATAAATTTTACTATCCATGAATTTGCAGGTTAAACATGCTATTTTTGTATTAGCTAAAGCAGTTTAAGATATCTGACACTTAAAATTTTCTAAATCTGAGGCAGATTTTATCATGGGACAGAAGTAAAGCTTCTAACAATCTTTTTTGTTTTTTGTTTGTTGTTTGTTTGTTTTGGTTTTGGTTTTTTGAGGCAGAGTTTCTCTGTGTAGCCTTGGCTGTTCTGGACTTGCTTTGTAGACCAGTCTGGCCTCGAACTCAAAGAGATCTGTCTGCCTCTGCGTCCCTGAGTGCTGCTGGGATTACAGGCATGCGCCCCAATGCCCAGCTGCTTTTAGCAATCTTAAACAAAGCTGCCTGAAAAGGGCAGAGGCATTGAGTCTGTCATGAGTCAGTTTCCTAAGAGCCTTAGCACTGAGAGCCTGCACTGCTCTCCTTGCCCTGGAGGAGCTGCTGTAACACCCAGTAATCATGTGCTTCTGCCTCATACATCACTCCCGAACTTACTGTGTGAGGGGTGTTGGGAACTGGGTTCACCTGAGCTTCAGATATCTTAGGAGGTTTCAGGTTTCTGGAAGTTCAACTGAGGCCACAAGATCTGCTTCAGACTACTTCAGCTCCTCACATGTATGCCTGTCTATCGGGCTGCTTGAATGTCCTTGGGCTGTGCCTCCTGCTGAGAGTGATCCAAGAAAGCAAGTAACTGTCCCTCACCACCTTGTCCCATTCGTAGAAGTGAATGAGGCTCAGTTAAGCGTCAGGTGTGTTAAACTTTTTTTTTTTTTAATAGGAATGTTATACTTTGAACCATTATGCCAGCTAAAGATGGATATCTCAAAAGTAAATGCATTTACTTATATTTTCAGGGGTGAGATTGGAAGTGAAGAGAGAACACTTCTAGGCTATCAGTAGCACAGCTTTCAGTGTCAAGGGGCTAACATAACAGGACTATGGGAGACATATTTTAAGAAAAAGCATTTAGAGTTGGTTATGAGTGTGAATGTTATTTGCCCCTGAGAGACTCTAGTATATTACTGAGCCCTGGTTTTCTCATTCATAGGTGATGGGTAACAGGAAATACAAAACAGCCTTTTAGATATTAGTTACTACCCATCTCTCCTGTAATCAAAATTCATATGCCATTTACTGTGTGCAGGTGTATAGTATACCAAACATGTGACCTAGGTATTGCTTACACCCTTATCAGGAGAGAAATGCTTATGAGTTTTAGGAAACTAAGGAACCAAGGTCTGCAGCTAGCTGTTGGCAAATCAGAATTTAAAGACAAACTACATGCTTTCTGGTCATAACCTTGACAGGACAGTGGATGCTGACCGATCTTAGGTTCCAAGAAGGCAGGGCTTGAAGCTGACAAGCTGACTTCCAGTGGGTTGATTAGAATTTCATTTTAGTTTAGATGATTATAATGGTGTTTGTGTGTTTTCTGAGGATTTAAAAATTCTCACTCAAGTTAATTGATACTTTTCTGTTTATGTCTTTTTTCTTTTTCTTTCTTTTTTTTTTTATCCTGCCTGTAAATCCACATTTCTTTTCTTCTCGTTTGAGGAATTATTTATTTTTATGTGTGTTGGGTTTTTTTTGTTTGTTTGTTTGTTTTGTTTTAGGTTTTTGTTTTTGCTTTGCCTGCATGTATGTCTGTGTGAGGGTATCGGATTCCCTAGAACTGGAGTTACAGACAGTTGTAAGTTGCTTTATGGGTGCTGGGAATTGAACCTGAGTCTTCTGGAAGAGTTCTTAACTGCTGAGCCATTTCTCTAGTCCCATTGATACTTTTAAATTGAGAGTGAACATTTGTCACTCGGATAATAATGCTGGGTCTTTTGTTGATCTAGTGAGTTAGATGGCTGTTTCTGTGTCAGAGTTTACCTTTAAAGTGAATGTTTTAAGCTTTTCCTACTTACAGAAAGTGAATTGATTTTGGTTTTGCCTTCTTCCTGAAATAGTCCTCTATTATATGGAATTTTAGCCCATTTCTTGCGTGGTCCTCCAGATGGCATCCAGAATGTACTTCTGGCAGAGTCAACACACCAACCTCCAAACAAGCATCTCAGCTGGAAGCCCAGCAGAAGACCAAACGGTATGAGTTTCCAACATTCTTTCTTTAGCTTCATTGAGTTTGTTCTCCTTTGGGGCTTGTCTAGTCCAGCATTAGCCTGTATTGCTTAATATCCAGAAAACCAAGTACTTTGGGAAAAGAAAATCTTTACTGGGCAAAGTGCTTAGATATAATTCCAAAGAAACCCTGATTTTCACATCAGTGTGGTTTTTGGAACAGCCTGGCTTACCACATTGTATAGTTTTCTTTGAAATCAAGAAATCACCTTTTTCAGACTGAAAAATACAAGGAAAGATTACTACTATACAGATAAGCCATGTCTGTACGCCATTACATTTTCATCTACCACAGACAGTTACCTACAGATAACAGCTTCTTTTTTAAAATGCTTTTGAGACAAGCTCGCACTCTCATTCAGGCTGGCCTTAAGCTTGCTTCAATCTTCTTTCCTCAGCCTCTTGAGTACCAGGATTGGATGCACAAGCAGCCATTCCCTGTTCAGAATGCTTACTTTAAAATGAGCTTTCAGAGCAAAGCATGATGGCTCAGGCTTGTAATTGAGGCCGTGAAGACTGAGGCAAGAACATCTTCAGTTCAAGGCCAGTCGGGCCTACAGAGTGAGATCCTGTCTCCAAAAATAAAACAAAGCTGAAATTAGTAAATAAATAAAATAGAAGTAATAAAGTGAATTGAGCTTTTGGTTGATTTGATCATGTTGGCAGCAGGTCCTAAGTTTGATTGTTTGAACTGAGTGGAAGCTGGGTATTTTCCCATGTAGTAGAGTTGGCACTCTTTCTCAGAAGAATGGTTACAAGAAGGGTTCAGGCAGCTGATGTGGGATTTGAAGTTAATTCTTAAGGAATGCCCACAATGCAAATTGCTCTATGAAGTTTTTCTAAGCTGCTATGACCAGTGCTGCCCCTTTTGAGTGACTCACTGCCCCTTACCTTCTGAAAGTGACATACTTGGGAATCAGGATAAGCCATCAGGTTATATATGACTTGACTGGTTTTATTCTCTGTCTGTTGGGATGCTGAGCTGACTAGGTTTGGACAATCATTTTTACTAACTTCCTAGAGAGCCAATACTGGGAGAAATCGACTCAGTGCAGGCCAAGGTTCAACACAAGGCCTCTATTCAGACGCAGCCGGAGTATGAGTGTAGGAGCCAGAAATCACTAAGGCTCTGACACTAGGTCAGAATACTAACCCACTAATCATGCCAATACATGTAAAACCTCTGAAAGTCTCAAGTAATATACAGTTCCTGTTAACCTTCTCTACTCTGCCCATTCTAACTCCTCAGATCTCCTGTCTTTCATTGAAGGTGCTCCTTTTGGCCTGTTATTAGTCATTCGGGACTAATTCTGCGTGTTTAAGAATCTGAACGTTAGAAATCTGAACCTGTGTTACCTTGCAGTGTGCTTATGGAACAGCTATCTGGCCTTTGTGGCAAGCATCTTTACTCACTGAGCCATCTTGCAGATTTTAAAAGCACTTTCCACAATTTCCTGGATAGTGTTACAATTTTAATAGGAAGATAGAAACTTTCCTCCCTTTTTTTATGTTCCACATGAGGGCTCAGCTAGCAGGCAGTTATTGTTTTGGGTGGTTCTACAAAGCAGATTGCATACTTGCTTCCTCCTGAGTCAATTCCTTATATCTGAGAGAGTGGCTTGCACTGAGAATTACTCAGAGATAAAAAAAAAGAAAGTTAAGCTGGGCATGTGGTGGAAGCCAGTGACATTGCCTCTCAAGCTGAGGCAGAAAGCCAGCCTGGGCTACATAGTGAGACCCTGTTGCTTCTCTACCCTCCAAATAAAGAAACACTTGAATTTTTACAGTTAGTTTTTTAATATTAAATATTTATGATTTCCTCAGTGACATTTAAGAAATGAGAACTCACAAAGTAGAGCCAACAGGATAGCTCAGCAGGTTTGTTGCCAAACCTAATTACCTGAGGTCAATCCCTGGGATACACATGGTAGGAGAGACCCGATTTCCTCAAGTTGTTCTCTGAGTTCTATATGGATACCTGCCAGGGCCCACAAGTCAATCCATGTTATAAGAAAAGTTCATAAAATACTTGATTGTTTGCCTGTTTTGTGTATTTTCTCTAGGTAACCACCTGAGGAAGGACATGGGGCCAGGCACCAGGACTGAAGAGCTTCATGCTGCTGCACAGGCAGTCAGTAGATGATGCACCAGGCTCTCTGACCTCAGCTGTGTATGGAGTAACTAACTTATTATTCCCAATACCATCAATTAGACCACCACTTTGTAAGCATTTGAGGTTCTACAAACATTCAGCTATTCATGTTTTACTGCATCTGTGAAAAGCTATCTGTCATGTAGCTTCCTGGATGCCACTGGGGGGAAATATATTGTTTTCAGGATGCATTTTTAAAGTTCTTAAGTTTGTGAAAACTGAAAGGGCTTTTTAATACTTTGTACTTTTTTTTAAGGCCAGCTAAGGGCTGTAGATGTGCCTCCAGTAAAGCACACATGCAAAGTCCTGGTTCACTCCTAGCTCTGAAAAAACAGAAACAAAAAACCCCCCCACAAGTACAGGGCTTCCATATGCTCTGTTCATTAAACTTCTTCAGCAAAAATTATATGGACCTGTGGGAAAAGTCATTCATGTTTTGAAAATAATATCCAAAGTGGTATTAAAACCAGAACTTATTCCTATAAAGTTTGATTCTAAAAAATATCTGAATTACTGTCTGCCCTGGCTAGTTTTTTGTCAACTTGACACAGCTAGAGTCATTTGGGAAGAGGGCCTTTCAGTTGAGAAAAATCCTTCCATCAGATTGGCTTATGAGCAAGCCTGTAGTACTTTTTCTTACTTAATGATTGATGTGGGAGGGTCTTACCCATTGTGGGTGGTGTCACCCTTGGGCAGGTGGCCCTGAGTTCAGTAAGAAAGGAGGCTGAGCAAGCCATGGGGAGCAAGTCAGTAAGTAGCACTCCTCTGTGGCCTCTGCATTAGCTCCTGCCCTGACTTCTGTCAGTAATGGTCTGTGATATGGAACTGCAAACTGAAATAAACCCTCTCCCTTCCCAAATTGCTTGGCCATGGTCTTTATAATATTAATGAAACATTAGTCTAGTGTTGATCTTTAAACTAGATAACAATGCTCTTTTCCCAAGAATAGGTCGGCTTCTACTAGGAGTTTTTTTTGTTTGTTTAAGATACATTGTTCTGCCTGCATGTATGCCTGCAGGCCAGAAGAGGGCACCATTATAGATGGTCATGAGCCACCATTTGCTTGCTGGGAATTGAACTTAGGACCTCTGGAAGAGCTGCTGGTGCTCTTAATCCTCTGAGCCATCTCTCCTACTAGGGGATTTAATTAAAAGGTAAAAGTGGAAATAATTATTTTAATTTTGCTTTAAGTAAAACAAAGAGTTTACTTTATGTTAAGCATGATGGGGTAGCCTTTGGAAGAGTACCACAGTAACTTTAATGGAGGCATTGTCAGCTCCATGTGGAAGCTCCCTTGTGCAAGTGGTGACAGCTATGGAGGTGCCATCCTTTGCTTATGTGGACTCTGAGAGACTTAGTAAGCATGAGTTTTTATACTTGGGATAGGAAAATCATAAGAGCTGTTATGGTTCTGTCTCTAAATGCTACTTTGCTATTTATCAAGGAGATTTTCCTAGTGTAGCCATAGGCTTTTTTCTCTGAACATACCTGTTATCATCAATGGCTCCTAGTTGGCAAGAGTTAAATAACATCTTCAGATAAACCAGCATGGGGGACACAGCCTAACAATGTGTGCCACAGGAAGAGAGCTAAGGGCTGCTGTCAGCGATGATGGTGACTTGAAATGTTACCAATTTGAGTTGTAACAGCCAGTCATATTCACTTCTTAAAGATCAACTGAGAAAATTAATTATTGTTAATGCAGTTAGAGTATGGCCTTTCACTCTAAAATTCTTAGAAATCCTGTTGTGTTAAAGAGATCTGTAACTGCCGAGTCTTACAAGAATCCATTTCTATTCAAAGTAAAAATATAAATGTATTTAGCATATATTTCCTGTTGATCATCCTTACTATACTTTAAGCAAAGAGAACAAGCTGATACTAGAGAGTACAGGAAAGGAAAGAACAGCCTGTTAACATTGACAAGCTGTGGGTAGAATTCTGACACATAAAGGGTGCCTGCTTCTGTAATGTGTGTGTCAATTAAGCTCACTGCCGTGATACGTCCTAGTCAACTCCAAGCCCAAGAATAATGCTCACCCCGTTTCAGATTGGGATTTTGTTTCTTTCCTGTTTTATCAGAGAACATGGGACACAGTTCAGTGTTGGTGGGGGTGAACAGAAGTACCCTCTTCCCTCATAAACTGATTACTTCCAGTGAAGATGCACAGGTGGTTGTCATTGAATATACTGACAATTGAAGTCTTGAATGCATGAAGCATCTATCTGCTGTTAGAAATTAGAGCCCTTTAAACTGGAATGTATCATGTTCATATTCTTTTTTCATACTTTGAAAGCATGATGTAGAAGATACATTAGATCTCCATGTGTAAAAATTATTGATCATGTTGCTGGCTTTTATAAACTATAAGCAAAGGAGAGGCCCTGCCTCAGCCTTTGTAATGAAGCACTTTTTTAAATAGAGAAGTAGCACAAAACAAAACAAAACAAAACAAAACAAAACAAAACAAAACAAAACAAAAAACCTATTGTATTGAATTGGCTGAATCGGGGCTTCTAATTCTGGCTGGATCTTCTGTTTTGTTGACTCTTTTAGTTTTATAGTCTTGAAATGACATTTCTACAATTTCCATTCTGTAGTTTCCCCAGCTTTAGATAATAATAATTATTATTTCAGTGTTGACTTGAAGATTTTCCTTTTGCATGAATCTCCAATGATTTCTCACAAATTCACTGGTTTTTTTTTTTATTTTTAAGATTGTATTTTTTTATGAAATTTTTCTGCTTATATGTCTGGGCACCGTGTAGATGCAGTGCTCACAGAGGCCAGGAGAGGATGTCATCCTCTGGAAAGTGGGTGCTGGGAACTAAACTCAGGTATTCTGCAAGAACAGCCAGTGTTCTTAACCTCTAAGCCATCTCCCCAGTCCTGAAACTTTCTGAATGCTTCATTGCATGCACCATTTCTTCCATAGGCTGAGTACTGCCAACATAACCTTCTTCTAGACTGAATGTTTTAATAGGACTTGTGACTGGTTCAATATTTAACAAGTGTGTTGTCATCTGGAGCATTTGTTAGCATGTCAGGCAGATACACAGACTTGTCGTATGCAGCCTTGTATATTCCTGAGTCAAGCCTCCTGAAACGGAGATGACTGGAGCTGCCTTACAGGGCAGCTGGGGATTGTGAAGGCAGGCCTAGAACATATGTGCACTTGATAGCACCATTACCCTCATAGTGTGCTACAGCCTGAGGGACCTGGTACGTTTGAAGAGCTTCTTTGAAAAGAGAAAAGCATCTATTTTTAAAACGTGTTACCATTTTTGTTTTTTTATTTATCCAAATAAAAAAGGGTTTTCTGTTCTCAAAAGCCGAGGAAGAGCTAGATTGTAGTGGAGTATGCCTGTAAGCTAGTCAAGTACTTGGGAGGCTCAGGCAGGAGAATTGGTAGTTCTAAGCCGCCCCAACTGTAGCCAGACCCTGTTTCCCAAAAAAGAATCAGAGCTGGAAAGATGGCTCAGTGCTTAACACTTTTTGCTCCTCCCGAGGATCTGATGCCCTCTTCTGACCTCTTTTGAGTACCTGCACATGCTTATACCCATACATACACATAATTAAAAATAAAGGAAACCCTAAGGATCTCTTAAGCAACAACAAAACAAAGAATTGAGACAGTCTACTGTAGCTGTCTATTCATGTGAGATTTATGAATACTATCAGCTGATTTATTCCCTGTGGCTTCTTAAAAAGGTTTGCAGGCTAGAACATTTCTTTTCAAGACAGTGTCACCATGTAGACCAGGATGGCCTAAAATCTGTAGCTCTGCCTTCTAAAGTGCTGTGATTAAACCCTGCCTGGCTAAGCTGGGACATTTAAAACTCCTAAGAAAGGAAAAACAGGTGTGTTCAAGAAGACACAAGCCCAGAAGACACATCAGACTATGTTCAGAAACATTATTGATACCTCATTGTGAGTTTCTTGAGGGGACAAGTTACCTTCTACAAACACAAAAGAAGTTTATGGGAAAACTTGAATTCACACAAACAGGATGGAAATAGAACCAAATGGCTATAGGAGACTTAATTATTCAAAACATGGTCAAACAAAAAAATGCCTGTCAAACCCAGGACTGGCTTCTGAAGATCATAAATTTAAGCCTAGTGTATATGTTTGTGTAGAATAAACAGATTGTTTTGTTTTGTTTTGTTTTGTTTTTTTTCCCAGAGCTGAGGACCGAACCCAGGGCCTTGCACTTGCTAGGCAAGCACTCTACCACTGAGCTAAATCCCCAACCCCTAGTTTTATAATTATGTGCAAGAACATGTTTGTATATGACTTGCATGCCTGGCTAATTATGTAAACTCAGTTGTTCCTTTAGCAAAAAGCCAAGTGTCTGGAGGACTGACAGTTCAGACTGTGCCTTTAGAGGCATCCTGGGACACTGCTTCCCAGACAGTTGGCATTTGATATTATGGCAACCACCATATGAGGACCATGGTCTACATGGAATACATCAGATAAAAATGAGATCAAACTTCCTGGAGGTGGCTCAGTCAGAGAAAAGTGCTTGTTATACAAGCATGAGGACCTGAGTTCAGATCCCCAGATCCCCAGCACCTACATAAGAAATTGGGCACAGCTACAGGTTTCTGTTACTGTAATGCTAGGGAGGTGGCAACAGGATGATCCTTGAGCCTTGTTAGCCAATTAGTCTAGCCAATTTGGTGAGCTCTGGGTTCAGTGAAGGACATTGTCTCAAAAAGTGAAATTGTGAGTGTGGTGGCATACATTTTTTGTCCCAGCACTTTGGAGGCAGATTTCAGAGTTTGAGGCCTGCCTGGTGTTACATAGCAAATTCCAGGCCAGCCAGGGGGCTATGTAGTGAAGCCTTGTCTCAATAAATAAATAATTATACACACACACACACACACACACACACACACGCACACGTGTTTCCACAGACGAGCACACACAGTCTGTTTTATCCGAGAACTTTGAAGTACCTGGCCAAATGAAGTGGGAAGTACTGAGTACTCTCACTCTTCTCCCACAGGCACTGCCTTTTCCCACTGTCTGAGTCTTTATTGGCGCTGCAATTGTTATAGAGGAAGAGCCTGCTCTGTCACCTGACAAAGCATGGTGATGGGTGTTCACTGTGGCCGTACTGACAGTTCAGCGATGGTGCCCTGACACCTGCCCACCTTTCCCAGGACACCATGTGTCTCGAGCCATTTTCACCTTCTAGGATTGGCAATGTACCATGAAGGTTCTCTCATGTCTTTATGGTTTGTTAGCTCATTCTAGTGTAGAATCCTGCCTCTTCATTAGTTACCTATTCACTTATTAGAAAATAGCCTGGCTGTCTCTAGGTGCTTGCAGTTACTAAAGCTGCTGAGCTGGAGGCATGAGGATCAGTTTTAAAGGTCTGGGCTACTTGGTGAGAGCATGTCTCAAACAAAACAGTAACAAAACTATTACTATAAATGCCCATATCCAGGACAGTGTGGAGGTAAGTTCATCTTCTTATGAAAATTTCCAAGCAGTTACTTTTCTATTGCTGTGGCAAATTATTATTACTAAGATATTACTAACTTACATGAGAAATAATTTATTGAGGGCTAGTTCCAGAGGACTAGAATCCATGACCATAATGGTTGGAGCAGGAAGGCAGGTATGGTGCTGGACCAGTACTGATCCACAAGCATGAGGCAGATAGTGCTAACTGGGTTTAAAAACCTCAAGCCTACCCCCAGTGATACACTTCCTCCAAAAGGGCTACAGCTCCAATAAGGCTACATATCCTAAACCTTCCCACTGCTACCATCTGGGGACCAAGCATTGAAACATCTGAGCCTATGCGGGCATTCTCATTTAAACTACCACATGGAATATATTTAGTTTTATAAAAATACTAAAACTAGTATGTAGGCTTAGATTTTTCAAAAACCTGCTTTAATGTTCCTAAACGCCTCTATCGCCCTTCCCATGTCCAACCTTAGGAGATTAGTAGAGAAAGGAGCTGTAGACCTTTTAGCTATTTCCTGCTGATTAGAGTTGTTGGGTTCTTTCAGACTGTACTAATCTCAGGATTTGTCGTCAGGATACCAGCAGTCCAGTCAAACAGCAAAGCAGCAAACTGTAGCAGCAGCAGCAGGAAACAGTGAACAACAGCAATAGAGGTGCTACCACTCAGCAAAAGTGGCTAGACTCTGCCCAAGCAGCAAGAAGACAAGTTCTCTGGAGCATTTCTGTCTGTGAAAACCAGCAAAGTGATGCCAAGTATAGTGATGCAAAAAGCGTAGTCTCACTGTGAGCCTCTATCTCTTCTCAGAGTCCACACAAGGATGTTTTCCAGCTCACAAAAAACACAGCCCTCACACGAAGTAGTTTCCTGCTGGCAAATAGCACAGGCCTTTTCACAGGGACTGTTTTCTGCAGGCTTGGGGGAGGGGGGTACATTTCCACATCCCACACTTGGAACCAAAACAAAAAACATTAACATGACACAACTGAGTTTCCAGAGAAATCAGAAACTTCCACTTCATATACCCTTTTTTTTAAAATGGCTTTTCCCCCAACATCAATAAATTATATACAATAAGGTTAACTATTAAAATTATCAGGTATAAATTACATTTATAATGTCTAATCCATTCATATGTGGCATTTTTGGAAAAAGTATTTCACTATCCTATCTTGGTAAGTCCAAAGTTGTATATCTAAATCACTTTATCGTATCTTGTATCTATCAACCTAAAAACATCTATCTAGACCTTCAAACACCTTTTCAGACCTAAAATATTCTTAGTTCCTAAACAACTAAACTTAATTGTAGTGAGATTATGACTATCTAGTCTTCAACCCCGTCAGAGACTCGAGAAAGAAATAATATTACCTAAGTATGTAGAAAGCATAGAGCAAGCAGTTTCCGAAACTATAGAAATGACAAAGACAGTTGACCGCCTGGAGAGTCACCAGAGGTTTCTCTGTGTCTTGGGATATCCAATCTTCAGCCTGTTGGCCCAGAATATTTGACAGTCTTTCTGTAAAGCAGGAATTTTAAAGGACTGGCCAATTGGTCTCAGCAAAGTTGGACAGTCACTTTTCCAGTGTCCTGCTTCTTTACAGTTTGGACAGACAGCCTGCTATTAGCAGTTGAAGGACAGTTTTTTCTCCAGTGACTATCTTACCACATTTGTTTCTTTGATGCCCATCTTCTTTAAAGTAGATTATATGTGCTGCCAGGAGTAGATGTGTCTGCAGAAAAACCTTTTATTATTAAAATATCTTTAAATGCCATATTCTGTAGGTTTCTGAAGTGTTTGAAGATCATTTGTTTATCTACCATTATATAGTATATAATCCTATCTATAGTATTTTAGAATAATGTTTGTTTCTAGTTATGTACTATCTGCTTAACCTTGAAAACATACAGTACACTAAATAACTAGTACCTAAGAAGACTATAATTAAGATTATTTTTTTAACTTTTTTAAAATTTTTTATTAATTACACTTTATTCATTTTGTATCCCCCCATAAGCCCCTCCCTCCTCCCCTCCTAATCCCACCCTCCCTCCCCTTTCTGCATGCATGCCCCTCCCCAAGTCCACTGATAGGGGAGATTCTCCTCTCCTTTCTGATCTTAGTCTATCAGTTCTCATCAAAAGTGGCTGCATTGTCCTCTTCTGTGGCCTGGTAAGGCTTTAAGATTATTTATAATAGACTAATTAGTAAGTTGCATCTCCAATAAACTTGAACAGTTTGCAATAGTTAGCTCTCATAAGACTAGAACATTTTTATCACATTTTAAAATGACCTGCTTTTGTACAATACATTAAACAATAGTCAAACAAAATAATCTTAAATATATATCAATAGTTAAAATAACCTTAATTTTTTATTAATATACAATAGTTAAAATAACCTTAAATTTTTATCAATATACAAGTGTAAATCTTACCTAATTTTTTCATAATTATTAGTACATATAGTTTGTTATTCCAAGAGAAAGAGCCATTTTATTAGACTAAAGGGGGGATATGTAGGCATAAGGTTGTTGTGTAATTCAAATGGTGATTTCTGTAACCCTCATATCTGGCTGCAGTTCTTGTTCTGAGAATCTCGTGTCTCAGTGTTGTGTAAACTCTGCTCCCCAATAGTCCTCTGCTATAAGTGAAGTATCTTACGGGCAATCTCTGAGCAGGGAGAGGATAGGGCTGGAGTTCCTGCCAGCCAGGGGAGTAGGAGTTGGAGGAGGAAGGGAATTCAGCCACAGGAGAGGTCCAAGAGACAGGAGAGGAGCTGCAGCAAGGAAATCTTCAAAGTGCAAGTATCTCTGAGGTGTATGCTGGGAGGAAGCCAGATTAGCTTAGCAGGTTAAGAATAGAGTAATAACTGCTCATTTACTGTGTTCTAAAGCTTATTATTAAAAGACTCTTAATTATTTGTGTGATAGCTGGGTTAAGAGAGAAACAGAAACACAACCTTAAAAAAAAATAACCCAAATACTACTGATAATTGAACTCTTCTCAATAGAGACTTCATCTGTAGTTACAGGAATACCAGAATTGGACATGAGTGAAGGAGCAGCACAGCAATCTGCCTAGAGACTCAGTGGATCATCTTTTTTTCTTTTAAGATTGATTTATTTATATGTATGAGCACTTTATCTGCATGTGTGCCTGCATGACAGGAGAGAGCATCAGATCCCATTAATAGGTGGTTGTCCATGTGGTTGCTGGGAGTTGAACTCAGGATCTCTGGAAGAGCAGACAATGCTCTTAACCGCTGAGCCATCTCTCCAGGGGCTCAGTGGGTCATCTTAAGGTTGACCAGTGTTTGTGCTTGTAACAGTTACCACTGAGCTGTGCTTGTAAGAAAAGATGAGCCACATCGACCTGTGCTGAGTGTGCATTTGAGGCCAGAGGAGAATGCAAGGTGTCCTTTTACTGTGCTTTTTACTCCCTTGAGACAGTCTCTCACTGACCTTGCTGGAACTAGGCTGGTAGATAGCAAGCCCCAGTGAGCCTCCTGCTTCTGTCTCACACAGCAGAAGTGTTACAGGTATGTGTGGCCATGCTGCTCCACTTTTTACTTGGGTGTTGGGAACTTAAAGTTGGGGACTTAAACTAGGGTCCTCATACGTATGCAGTGAGCACTCTTATCCACTTATCTCCTCAGCCCAGCTGATAAATTTTTAAATAATTAAATCTTAAGCACACGCAGGAGTCAGCCATGCTTGAATACAATCTTTGATTTTCCTAAAGCAAGGGAGCATCACATACTGAGGCTTTAGAAACCACTAAGCTATTTAAAGCTATTTACTTTAAAAAAAAAAAAAAAAGTTTGCTAATCCCAGCACCCATAAGGCAGAGGCAAGCATGGTTGACATAGTGAGTTTCAAACCAGCCATGATTACACAGTGAGACCCTGTCTATTAAAAAAAAAAAAAAAAAAAAAAGACTCCAAAGAGAAATGTTTCCTCCGTCGTCTTGTGAGTTCATGGAAACTCTCATTAAACTGTCCCTTACAGAAAAACATACAATTTATTTTACATCACCCAGTCAAAGGAGTGTTTTGTAAAGTAGCTTTTCTCCTCTTCCTAAAATAAGTGACCTTTTCAACCACAAGAAGCAAAGCAGAAGCCTCTACTGTTACCCATAGAACAGGGTCCTTCTGAAGTCTTCAGATATCAGAACTTCTCATAGTGGACAGATATTTATTAAGTGACTGTTAAATGAACATACTATTTCTGGATACTGATTGGGCATACCAAGAGGGCACCAGTGGTTTATACAAAGCCAGAACTGTCATTAACAACTCAGAAAGGTAGAGAAGGCAGAAAGCCTGGTATTTGCTGTTCCTAAGACAAAGGCACATAAGGATATGGATAACCCCATAAATTCTTGGCTAGTGCTTAGCAGAGCTGAGAGCAGACTTTTGGGTCCCAGTGATAGAGTGCTTGCCTAGTGTGGGCAAGACCCAGGGTTTAAGCCTCACTAGTGGAGGAAAAACATAAATGGAGCTGGGGAGATGGCTCAGTCAATCAAGTACTTGCTATTCAAGCATGAGGACCTGATCTCTACACCCATATCAAAAAGCTGGGTATGACAGTGCACACTAGTAATCCCAACACTAGAGAGGTAGAGAAGGTTCCCTGGGCTTGCTGATTCCCCAGCCTAGCAGCCTAGCGGAATCAACAAGTTCCAGGCTAAGTGAGAGATGCTCAAAAAATAAAGCGGAGAAGCAACCGATGAACACACCTAATGTGACTTCACAGCCTCCACACACATGTATACACACATACATAGACACCACCCCACCCATGCTGTGAATGGACTCATCCAGCCCAGGTTGGAATGCCGGCTCCTCCATTAACCTTGCTCCATTGGCCAGATGATTTACTCTTTTCAAACCTTGATCCTCAGCAGCAGATGCTGGGGAACCTACCTCATGGCATCATTCTGGGCATTAGATGTAAAGGAGGCAGTAAAATTTCCACTTTCTTGGCTGAGGAGGTGACACAAAAATGAGGATCAAAATTCCATCTCTAGCATTCATGTAGAGACAAGGGGGTGCCAGGGGTACACTGACCAGCAAGCTTCTAAGCAGCCAAGCCTGAGGCCCATGTAAGAAACCATCTCAAAATCAAAGGAAAAACAATAAAAGCAATGTCATCTATGCACACATTGAAACCCAGCACTTGTAAAGCAGGCTGATCTCTGAGGCTACTGCCTCTCTGGTTTACATACCAGGTGTATGTGGTGACACCCCTAGTGATGGATGGCTCCTGAGATACCACATGCACAACACAGTTTCCATTTAAAAAAAAATACATTTATTAATTTATGGGGGGAGGATGTACCACTTACCACATATGTAAGTCAGAGAATAATGTGTCCCAGTCAATCTATTTTCCCCTTCCACCATGTGGGTCTTAAGGATGGAACTCAGGTGGTCAGGCTTGGACAACAAGTGCTTTACCTGTAGAACCATCTTATTGGCCCAGTCTCTCCTTATAATGAAATTATTTTCATTTCAAAATTGACACACTTCTTTAAAAATCAGCTCTGCCCTTGGATTGACTTTATTGAGGCCCACTGCAGGAGTGCCTTTCTTCCTATTGGGATGGCCAGCTCTGAGCTGGTTCCAGAGTGGGTCCTGGGTTTCCCCCTTCCATTCCTCCTGGGCTCAGTGCCCGGATGGTTTCCATTCCTTTTACGTGCAGCTGTGAAGAGGCTTTGGAGAAACAGCCTGGTCCGTCGTGCAGAGCTCCTCCCCCAACCTCCACAGTGAGCCAGCCAAGCTGCTGTCCTTGGCTCTGCTCTATGCGGCCCCGCGGGGAAGGGATGAGAATGGGGTTGGGGAGGATCGGGATCCAGATGTTTTCAAGCCCGGAAAGCAGGTGAATTTGGTATTGGAAGGATGTGGGAAGGGGTCTAGAGGGGCTGAGACACAAGATTACTGTGTGCAAAGCCAATAGGAGGCTGTGTGGCCTTATATATTCCACAGCCAGCTTGATGCAAGTTTCGTGAGTTTCCTGGGACCCACAAAGGTACAGTGTGTTAATTTCACACCGCTTCAAGGACTGCTTACAAAACATAGGAGCTGGCATTCTCCCACTTTAACAAACAGAAACTAAGGCAGAGCAGATACTATTACTTGCTGCTATAAAGAGGCTCAGCAGACGTCCATTCAAACACAACTGTGCTCAGAGGACTCCCTTGGCCTTGTGGCCAGTTCCCCAATTGCTCCCCAGAGTGAACGTTGGTATAAGAACGGTCCTGAGTGTGCTGAGGACCCTCAGGGGACTCTGTATTCTTGTCTGCAAAATGGGGCCACTGAGCACTGTGGGGCTGGGACAGGTTTGGCCAGGGCCATCCTCCAGTTCGAAGCACTCGCTGCTTGTGGGCCTGGAGATCCAGTCTGAGCTCTGGGATCCCCCCCAGTTCCCTGTGGGCTCAGCGGGAGGCTTCGCGGGACCATATTTAGTCAGGGGGAGCCCGAGCCCTGCTGGTATGCCGCGCTGGGAATTCCTGCTTCAAGAATCGCGCCTGGCCTTTTTGGGTTGTCTCCCGGCCAGGCCCAGGAGGGAGGACCAGCCCCGGGCCTCGAGGGTCCAGGCGCAGGGAGCGAGGCGTCCCCGGCCTGGACTGGGGCCAGCCCTGCCTCGACTTCCTTTTATGGCCTGAGTGTGTGTGCATGTGGCAGGAGGAGGTGTGTGTGTGGGAGAGAGACAGGGAGATTAGGGGCATACAAAATGGAATGATAAGAGAAAAGAAAAAAATCGTCATAGGGAAATCAAAGCAGTGTCATGTCAGACAAAAGAGACAGGGACCTATATCCACACAGGGCTAAAGGACAGAAACTGTGAACGCTGAGTGGACAAGGATCCTTTGGTGAGGGGGGACAGCTGTGAACTTGCGGAAGCCAGAAGTCCCCCACATTCTCCTAGGGTCTTAACACACACCCTCCAAATGCCATAATGCACCCTTTCCCTAGCAGCACCCCGCTTTTCAGCTGCTGACACGAAGCCACATTTCAGTCCTGGGCACCCCGGGATTATACTTAATTTTGATTATAGCTTGAATGGAGCTGCAGAGGACAAGTTAAGGAAAGCAAAAGTTTCCCCTTCCCATACATTCCCAGCAGTCACAGGAGACTGTGCGGTGACCTGCTTTGCACTTTGCGGAGTTCAAAAAATCCCTTTTCTGTGCCCTTTGCTCTTTGCCCTTTGCACAGTTACCCTCGGATCTAGTGGCAGGCGAATGAAGCAGGGAAATGAGGGTGAGGTATCAGGTATGAACAGGAAGAGGTTAAAATCCAGCTGGAATGGACCTAGGGAAAGAAATTCTCAAGTTTTCCTACAGACTGCGTACTGGGTCTCTTTTTCTTTAGGGATCCAGGATCTGGGTGGCTGCAGGGAGCGAGTGCTGAGGCTGCCGGCCCCTGCACCCCTGTCAGGTGGTTCCCGGCGGCTCTGGTGTTCACCTGCAGGGGGCGCCGCAAAGGACAGAGGACCCTCCCACCCCGCGCGGCGGCTGCGTCCCGTTCCCACCCTCGGGAAGCTCCTGCTCTATAAAGCTAGGCGTCGGAGTTGTACAGAGAGATTCGGACCGCCCCAGCCTGGGACCAGTGCCTGATCTGAGCTCTCCGCCCTTTTTCCTCGCGCTAGCCCCCAGTAGCAGATCTGTAAGTAGAGCTGGAGTAGTAGGCTTGAGCGGCGTTTAGAGTATCCTCCTGGGAGTGGGGACCCTGAGGGGTTCTGATTGTCATCTCTTATAAGGAGAGTGGAAAGAAGTCTGGTGCTGGAGCATCCTAGACCTCCATTGACCCCCACCACCACCCCTGCAAAAGAGCATCCCAGGTTGCCTATGAGGGATACTACCTGGGGAGGTAGGGGAGGTAATTAAAGGTTCTAGTGGCTAGGCCCAATTCCAGATATGCTGGAGTCTAAAAATCAAACAAACAAAATGATCTACTTAAAAAAAGCAACCACTGGTTAGAGATTGCGGTGTGCTGAGCATTATGGGTCCTGGGTTCAAATCCCAATATTGCGGGCGGGGAGCAGACCCCCAGGTTTTCTGATTAGAAGGTCATTGGATGGATAAGCCGCTGATCATAGCACAAAGTAACACAAAATCAAAGGTGAGAGTGTTCATGGCCCTGACCACACAGGCTGTATGCTACTGTTTTTCATCTGCTTAGGTATTGTGCTGTGATAGTCCCTGCTGGGCAAAGCTGCTGGGCAAAGATAAGGTTCCGGGTTTTTGTTGGTTTTTTTTTTTTTTGGGGGGGGGTGCGGTTCAGCTGTTTCCTTCCCGACCCCAGACCCTGCGAATTAACAAAGGAGTTAACGTCCAGGTTGCAGTTAGGGCCCTGGGAGGCTCGGGTAGGTGCGGAGGCTCCATTTGCATCCTGCGTATGCACCAAGTAAGCAGGCTCTGGGGTTTCTGGGCTCCTCAGTAGGAAGATTGCTCTTGGTCAGGTCAGAGGAACTAGCAGGAGAAAGTTCTGCTGTTCCGGTTCAGAATTGGAGGGGTCTTGTCATGTCCGAAAATCACCCTTCAAAGCAATGCCTGTCAGAGAGGAAAAGAAAGTTTTTAGAAACCCAGGACTAGGCTGCTTTGGTTCTACCACTGAGAACTGAGAGTAGAGAGGGGGGATAGGGGAAAAGTGGGACGGAAGATGAGATCCAGAGAGAGGAGGGAAGGCCTACGAACAGTATGTAAAGTGAATAACTAAATTAATTAATTAATCTTTGAAAAGGGGAGAAAAAAAAAAAAGAACTGAGAGTAGTCGTTGAGCTTGCTGGGAAAGAAAGGAAGTCCGGCTGTGTTTAGTAAACTGCTCTGCTTCCTTCTGTTTCCTCTGGCTCTGTTTTCTTTTGTTCCATTTACTTCAAGATGCTATTTTAGACTTGGCTTTAAAAAAGAGATCATACAAGTGACCATGCAGGTCAGAAAGTCTCACGTGGCAGGGAATACCTTCTCTTCTATGCTGAGGTTGATGGCACACTTACAAGCCAGGTACTTTAGCAGCATTTAAATGAATTGAATTATTTTAATCATTAGATCCCCCTCATCACAAAGGCACTGTGAACTTGTTTAGTGTATAAAACAGCTGAAGCTCAGTGAGGTTAAGTAATTTCTTCAGGGTCACACAACTAGTCAATAATCCCATTTCCCAGTTTGTGTAGTATGGAGTTCATACCTTGACATCTTTTCGCTTTACTGAAAACCAAAATTTGTTGGACTCATGTTTCTGGTCAACCCAGTGCTTCCAGCTTCCACCACTCTTTGAAGATGACTTAAACTGGACTTTTACAAATTTAAAAGACTATTCCCCAGTGGGATGAGGATGTGGTGGGAGTCTATGACCTGGGGTGCTGCTATCCCAAGATCCCAAAACATGCCTGTGTTGAACCACCCTGGAGAGACCTGTGGGTTTGCCTCATAAACCCCATCAACTTTTATTAACATATCTGAAATAGAGCCTTTCTTCCGTACAAGGTAATCACTATGGATTTATTATTACTTTTTTTGTGGGAGGCTGGGCTGGAGGCAGACATGCCCATGTATGGTAGCGTTTTTCATGAGGCCATCCTTGGCCAGTCACTAAGTCTTTTGATGCAGCCTGGCTGGCTTGGGCTCTGGGGACTTTTCTGGTTTTCCCCTGCAAGGACTAGGGGACACTTAGAAGGCAATGAGGTTCATTTTTTTCCCTATCCTTTCTTATTTGGAGGTTTTATTTTCTGGTGGAAGTTATCTCCTTTTCTTCTGTGCATCTAATCAGAACAAGTAGTATACCTGATGAATCATAGGATAAAGATTATGCTTTTAGAAAACAGTGTCCCCAGGACAGGAGCCTACCACAGAGGGCCTCTGAAAGACTACCCAGCAGGGTATCAAAGCAGATGCTGAGACTCATAGCCAAACTTAGGGCAGAGTGCAGGGAATCTTATGAAAGAAGGGGGAGATAGAAAGACCTGGAGGGAACAGGAGCTCCACAAAGAGAGCAACAGAACTAAAAAATCTAGGCATAGGGGTCTTTTCTGAGACTGATACTCCAAACAAGGGCCATGCATGGAGATAACCTAGAACCCCTGCACAGATGTAGCCCATGGCAGCTCAGTGTCCAAGTGGGTTCCCTAGTAATGGGAATAGGGACTGTCTCTTGACATGAACACAGTGGCTGGCTCTTTGATCACCTCCCCCTGAGGAAGGAGCAGCCTTACCAGGCCACAGAGGAAGACAATGCAGCCAATTCTGATGAGACCTGATAGGCTAGGGTCAGAGGGAAGGGCAGGAGGACCTTCCCTATCAGTGGACTTGGGGTAGGGCATGGGAGGAAATGGGAGGGTGGGATTGGGATGCGACGAGGGAGGGGGCTACAGCTGGGATACAAAGTGAATAAACTGTAATTAATAAAATAAATTAATTAATTAAAAAAGAAAACTATGTCCCATTTCAAATAATCAGAATCAGAAGGTCCCAAGCACATTATTTTGCCAAATGTGGTGGCTCATGTCTGTAATACTAGCACTTGGAAGGCTGAGGCAAGAGAATGGGAGTTTGAGGCTAACCTGGGATACATAGCAAAACAAAACAAAACAACAACAACAAAAAAAAACCAGCCTATCAGTACCTAAATGTAATCCCAGTATCTGAGAGGTGAGTCAAGAGGATCAGGAGTTCAAGGTCATCCTCAGCAGCATAGTAAAATCAAAGCCAGCCTGGGTTACCTGGAAATCTTATTATTTTTAAAAAATTGTTGTTGTTGATGATGATCTTCGTGATTGTTTTCCCATCTGCAAAATGGGATTGGAGAGAATTTGCAGTGTATTAAGCAGTGTGTTAATGCTTTTGTAGCACTTGCTTAGTCCTCACAGAAGTAGATAACACTTAGCTAGTGTATACAAGGTCCTGAGTTCAGATCCCCAGGGCTGCAACAAAAGAGAAAGAAAATAACAAAATTCTAGTCTTCACAGTAGGCCTTTGAAACCAATACCATTTCATAAATGTGGGCTTTGATAACCTTGCTCTATCTATAAAAGATGAGCGTTTACAAAACAAGATTCTTGTAACTCCAGAGCCTAAGGGTTGCCCTTTTGGGAGCCTTCTATAGATGACACATTTGAAAGTTTTGACATAGGGCTAAGCCCAGCAAACTTCAGATGGTTGTTTATAGTAATATGGCTAGATATATTTAGGAGCATACTCCGTGTGACACAGCTTGTGTCAATAAACCAGAAAACCCAAAGTGTGGTCTTTCCCCTAAATCAGAAACTCATTTCTGATTTTCCTTTTTTAAAAAAAAAATAATAATTTATTTTTATTTTATGTGCATTGGTGTTTTGCCTGCGTGTATGTCTGTGGGTATCAGATCTTGGAGTTACAGACAGTTGTGAGCTGCCATGTGGGTGCTGGGAATTGAACCCAGGTTCTCTGAAAGAGCAGTGAGTTTTCTAGCCCCTGATTTTTCTTTTCTGTAAATGTTTTTGTAAGCCCATTCCTTTTTGGTTTCTAAGGAGTGACTCTAAACCTGTGCTGTTACCAGCATACTTCCTGACTAGCTCATTAATGATCACTCTATTCCTTTAGACTCCTTTTATATCTTTTGTGCCTAGGAGAAGCCTATCTAGCTCTCATAGTGGCCCCTTTGCTCCTTGCTTCTCTTTCTGTCACCCATGACCTTTAGTCACATTGACCTACAGGCCTAAAGAACCAGGGGGCACATAGTTGGAAAAGGGCAAGCAAGAATTTGAAGACACTCTTGTCTGTGTTGAGGCCACAAAGAAGGAAACTGCGAAGCCTTCTAGCAGGTCAGGCTGCCATGACTTACCCAAGCTTCAGAAACCCAGTCTCATCAGAATGGCCAACAGAGGATAGGGGGCCTGGCATATTCCACTGATGCCCATTTGAATTTGCCCTCTGTGCTGTGGGTCCTCACAGATGAATCCAGTCCACTGTGGCCTGGACATTTGTTTGTAACAGAATCCATACTGAACACATACAGACTTTCTTTCTTGTCACTATTCCTAAGTCATGCAGCACAATAACTATTTCTGTCACCTTGAAAGGCAGCTGGAGATTGTTCAAGGAGCTATGTAAACACTACAGCTTTTATGGAATGGATTCCAGCATCTGTGGATTGTGGTGTTCAAAGTGGTCCTAAAGTTGACCAAAGGATAACTGTACCT
This sequence comes from Psammomys obesus, assembly GCF_907164565.1. Lineage (NCBI taxonomy): Eukaryota > Metazoa > Chordata > Mammalia > Rodentia > Muridae > Psammomys > Psammomys obesus. The sequence continues at coordinate 219,962 of NW_026596415.1, forward strand.
TCCTGCTCCTTCCCTGGTAAAGTATGAAGCCAATGACAGAGAATCTCAGAAGTATCTCAAACCATCATAGATCTTTCTAGCCATTCCTCTGATTCCAGATTAGCATTTTAACTCTTTTTAACTGCCTCCATTTTGCCTGTCTTTACATGCGCTCCTAACAAACATTTTTACATATCATTCTAAAATTTTTCTAGGTTGAATTTCCCTTTTTATTAAAATCCTGGCATTCTACAAAACATTTTTTTTTTACTTTATCATAAATCTTTACTATATTTTCTATATCTATCATTGTATGCTTCTTTTTATCTGGTATATAATATTGTGCTATTTGGAAGTTAGCTATCTTATCAAATATATGCTCTTACTAAAATATACTAGGTCCATGCCACCAAGTATAAATAGCATTTGGGGAAGTATCCATGTATAGGTTGACTGTTGCTTATCAGAAATGCCTAGCACTGGAAATATTCCAGAGTTTTTATTTTTCCAGATTTTTTATTTTTGGTTTTGGGATATTTGAATATACATAATAAGATATCCTGGAAATGAGACCCAACTCTGAGTACTAATCCTTTTGTTGATTTTCTTTTGTTTTTTGTCTGTTTGTTTTTGTTTTTAAACAAGCTCTCTCTATGTAGTCCTGGCTATCCTGGAGCTCTCTGTAGACCAGGCTGCCCTTGACTGAGCAGAGATCTTTCTGCCTCCTTCCAAGGGCTGAGATTAAAAGGGAAAGTCATCATACCCAACTGTGAGCAGAAATCTTTGCTTCATCTTTGCTTTATGCTGATGGCTGGATAGTCATTACATTTGATATTTTTAACTGTGGCCTGAAATCAAATATGAACTTGTTCGCTTGTACAATATTGGCCCTTACAAAGTGGTGACCTTTGAATTCTTTTGGGTTAAGGATATAAACTTTCTTCCTGGATAATCGCATGAGTTCCCAGCAAAGAGGTGAATAGACAGCAGATAGGGAACAAGTAGCTGTTTCTGAATGGTCTTGGAAAGAGACTAAAGATGTCTGCCTAGACCAGCCAGGCATGTGTCTCAGCATCTATTTTGAGCATTGTTCTACCTGAGTTGTGAGATACAAAACACAGTGGAACTCTGAGGGCGCAAAGGCCCTGAACAAGGGGGGCCACAGTTATGTGGAGTGGGGAAAGAAGAAAGGAAAGAAGGGAGAGATGAGGGTGGGCAAGGAGAGGAGAGGAGATAGAGAGAGAGAGAAAGAAAGAGAGAGAGAATGTTTATGTGTATGTGCACGCATGTAGAAGCCAAAATGACTGGCTGTTGTTCCTCAGGTACCATCCACTTTGCTTTTGGGAACAGCAGCCTTCACTAGCCTGGAACTCTGTGAGTAGGCTAGACTGGCTAGCTCCTGAGCCCCCAGGATCTGTCTTTCTGCTCCTTTCCAAGGGCAAGATTATAAGCACATTTCACCACATTCAACTTTTTCCTTCTCTCTCTCTTTCTGTCTCTTTCTCTGCCTTTCTGTCTCTCTCTCTTTCTTTTAAAACAGTTTCCTTAGGTCTAAGTCAAGTCTTCATGTCTGCAGAACAAGCATCTCCCCAGCCTATGACCCTCTCCCTCAATCTCCAAATCATCTTAGTGGGAGAGACAGAATCATTTCACCTTAGCCATTGGAAAGAGCTTCCTTCTGAAGCCCCTTGAAGAGCCATTGAGATCCCCAGGAGTGTGTATTGGGGGTGTTACCAGGCCATTATGAAGGGACAGGTTCTTATTCTCTTTCTCCTGGGGAGGTACTCTGGGGGTGGGGGGGCTGGATGGTCGTAGGAAGGTATGTAGCATTGGGGCCAGGGAATGAGAGTTAAAGGATTGTTAGATCTTGAGGTCAAACTTTTTTTTTAACCTTTTATGACCTTAGTTGTTGTAACAGGAAAGTGGGGGATATAAATGATATCCACTTTACAGAACCTTCATAAGATATTCAAGATGATAAGTGTGAGCCACTCCAGCTCTGATGCCCAAAGAGTAGGAGGCCCATGGGTAGGAGCTGTAGCTCAGTTGATAGGGTGCTTGCCTAGCATATGCAAAACACTGCAGTCTATTCTCAGAACCACTTAAGTCAGGCATGGTAGGAAACATCTGTAATCCCCAGCATTTGGTGGGAGGATCAAGAGTTCAAGGTCATCTTTGGTTACATAATGAGTTTGAGGTTAGCTTGAGCTACATGAGACCTGTCTCAAGAAAAGGAAAAGTAGTGATGATTAAGAACAAATTAGAGCCCCAAAGGCCTCCTGGGATAGCACAGGTTTGAAGAATTAGTGCACATAGGATGCTCTTCCCTCTCTTGGTATGTTGTGACTTTCCAGACCCAGATGTGGTTTGAACTAGAACTGACATTACTGGGGCCTTTTTGGTTGGCTTACTGAGCTGCATCTTGGGCTCCATGAACTTCTCTCTGTTGTTTAAAATCCAGTCAATATGTAGGGTGAGGATGGGCATGCTGGTAACACCTATTATCTCAGAACTTGAAAGGCTGAGACAGGAGAATTGCTACTTTGAGACCAGCCTAGGCCAGAGCCTGGTTGATATAACTCAGTAGTAGAATACTTACTGAGCGTGTGCAAGCCCTGAATGACATACAGCACCTCAAATATTGTCCAACTAAAAAGAATAGATTTAGGGCTGGGAATAAAGCTCAGTTGACAGAGTACTTGCCTGGCATACATAGAGGCCCAAGTTTTATCCCTAGCACTCCAGAAACTGTGTGTGGTAGTACACTCCTATAATCTCAACCCTCAGGAGAACTTTAAAGTTATTTTCAGCTACATAATGATATGAGGCCAGCCTGGGCTACATAAGATATCAAAACAAAAAAAAAAAAAAAAAAAAAAAAAGTTTTGGTCCCAAACTGGGAACAGTTTTCCCTCTGGGGATATCTGGCAGTGTCAGGACCTCCTTTTGAAGTTACAACTGGGAGAGGGTGGATACTGGCATAGAATGGGCTCTGGTGAACTCTCACATTGACAGGGCCAGAGACCTGTCCAGTCCAATACCAATAGCACAAAGGCTGAGAAAATCCACCCTGAATCAAGAGTCAGAGCAGAAGCAGGAGTTAGAAGACCAAATGTCACTTCAGTCCCTCTTGTGGATTTCTACTGCTATTGTGATTGCTGATTCCAGTTATCATTTCTTTCTGGTACTAGGATTTGAAGTAGGGCCTGTACATGCTAAACAAGTGCTCTGCCACTATGCCACATCCCAGCCTGTTTGTTTTGAATCAGAGTGTCTCTCTCTAACCCAGGCTTACCTTAAATCACCTCCTCCTTCATCATGGGACTACAGGTGTGTGCGTGGCTGTAAACTGCAGTTTTATTGTTTTTCCTTCCTCCCTATGCTTTACGCAATGCTTGTCCTGATACTTCTTGCTGCACTGTTACTGAAAATTTCAAGTTCTGAGCACAGTCTGAGGCAAGTTCTTTTGACAATAAACTGACTTACCCTGAACTTCTAAGCTGCCAGAACAAAGGAAGAATGTGCATGCCTGAAATTCTATCTGCCTCAGCTTCCCTGACTTTCTCCTCCAAATTAAAACAAAAATGAACAACAACAAAATGACTTTCTTCAGAAGCCTCAATGACCAGCTAAAAGGACAGACAAGCTACTTTGCCTCTGTGTGCCTCAGTTTCCTCATTTGTAAACAAGTGATGACATCTCTCCATGGTTGTTTTTGCAGTACTGGGGGTAGAAAACAGAGCCTAAGGCATACTAGGCAAGCACTCTATCTCTAAACTATATTCTCTAGCCTTAAAAGTTTTTTCCTGCATTGTTACTGTGTTTTATGGTGCTGGGGATGGGAACCCAGGGCCTGGAGCATGCTAGATAAGCATTCTGCTTCTAGTCATTGCCTAGGATTTGGTTTGGTTTGGTTGTTGTTCTTGTTTTAGGGGATTAAATGAGAGAGTAACTATCACTCTATATAGTTTAGCAGCTTTTTACAACTATTACTGGTATAATTCATTTATGGGGCTCTGTGAATTCTCCCCAAGGCAAGTACATGTTCAGTATTGTTCTGGGGCCTCTCCCTCCCCACAGATTTGTTGGAGCAAAGTGGTTTTCTGGGAGTTAGGATGTCCTGTCTAGGCTTTGCATCTTAGTGAAGGGCAAGGAAAGCTGTGGCACACACATACATGTTGGCTGTGTGTGTGTGTGTGTGTGTGTGTGACAGGCATGCGGTGTGTGTGCATGTGGGTGTGTGAGTATACAGGCTTCAGAAACAGAGTTTCTCACTGAACTGGAAGTTCCTCATTTCTGCCATCAAGCTATCAGGATCTGCACATCTCCAACTCCTCTTCAATGTTGAGGTTACAATCGTACAAGGCAAACTTTGTTGTTTGTTTGTTTGTTGTCAGTTATGGGGATTTAAACTCAGGTCTGGATGCTGTTGTCATTTGAGCCCTGCCTGTTGACTTTGTCATCAGCTGTGTTTGAAAAGCATCCTTGATCCCATTCTCGCCCCTCTCCCAATCCCAAATATTTCTGCGCAGCAGGGTTTCAAATCACCTAGTCTAAAAACCAAAGTTTCAGCCTGCTTAGCTTTGATCAAGGCAGTCTTATGTTTCACAACTGTCCAGGGCAGCAGGCAGCTGCCCTCTCTTCTTTTTTTGGTCAGAGACTCAGTCTTTGCACTTGATCTTGTTTGTGTTTTTGAGCCCTGTTTAGATGAGGTTCCTAGAAAAGCTAGTCTTCATGTCTTTTCATTTTTCTGTTGAATGTTTTGTGATGTTTTCTAACTTAGTTGAAATTAAAAAAAAAAAAGAAGACGCCTACTTGCTGTTCAGTAGGAATGACAACTCCATTTGCCCTTTGAGTAACTAGAGACCATTTACAGAAAATGTAAAGTATACTTCACATATCTGAACTGTGAGCTTAAAGTAGGTGTTATTTTATTTTCCTTTTTAAAATAAAAATTAACATTTATTTCCATGGGTGTAGATGTATGTGGGCGCACACATGCCATGGTGCATGTGTAGAAGTCAGAGACAACTTGCAGGAGTTACTTTCATTTTGTGGGACCTGGGGATTGAACGCACGTCATCAGATTTTGTGGCAATCATCTTTACTCCCTGAGCCATCTTTCTTTCTTTCTTTCTTTTTTTTTTTTTTTATGGTGATCCCAATCTTGTTGGCAACATCCAGAGCATCATCATCAGGAGCCAACCAAACATATGCCTTCTTCTCTGTCAGGTCTTATCAGGGTATTGGCTTTGGCCACATCAATGTCTCAGAGTTTCTTCACAGCCTGTTTGATCTGCTGCTTGTTAGCCTTGACATCCACAGCGAACACAAGTGTGTTGTTGTCCTCTATTTTCTTCATGGATGACTCGGTGGTCAGAGGGCATTTGATGATGGCATAGCTTGTTTTTCCTAGGTACACTCTTTTACTCTTTCAAGGGTGTTTTGGGTGCCTCTGGAGCAGCAGGGTTTTGGGCCACGGGAAGGTGGGTGACGTGGGTGCGGATCTTCTTTTTGTGGCTGTGGATGCCTTTCAGCATCATCTTCTTAGCTTTCAAGGCATTCTTCGCTTTGGTTTCAGCTTTGGGAGGGACAGGAGCTTCCTTCTTCGCTTTTGACACCATCTTGGCCTGGGCCATCTTTCAAACAGCTCACCCTTTAAATGTTTTATTGCCTAAAAAGTCAATTTTTAATAAAAATTTAAATAAAAATTTAAAACAACCAAACCCCACAAAACCAAACCACAACAGAATGATCTCGTGTAGCCCAAGGTGGCTTTAAACTACCCACACAGCTGAGGATATCTTTGAACTCCTGATCTTCTTGCCTCCATCTCCTAGATACCGAAAGTTGCCATGCCCAGTTTCTCAGCACAGAATTTAAGAAATTACCTAAAGTGGAAGTGGTGATGTGTGCTTATGATACTAGCACGGAGGCAGCTAAGGCACAGTGATTATGAGTCTGAAGCCAGCCCACATTGCACAGGGGCTCATCAACAAATCAAGCTTCAATTCCCTAGCTTATTTCTTAAATGTTTTAAGGTTGGGGATAAAGAGGTGGCTCAGTGGTTAAGAGCACTGGCTTAGGGGGGCACAGTGGTACACACCTATAATCCCAGCTTTGTGAATTTGGGGCTAGCCTGGTCTACAAAGTGATTCCAGGACAGCCAAGGCTACACAGAGAAACCCTGTCTAGAAGGGAAAAAATAAAATAAAATAAAAGAAAAGAAAAGAAAAGAAAAGAACACTGGCTGGTCTGTTTGAGGACCTGAGTTTGATTCCCAGTGCCCACATGGTGGCTTACAACTATCACCAATTCCAGTTCTAGGGATCCAACTCCAGACTTCTCAAGCAGGCATATATTATACAGACATATATGCACACAAAACACATAAACATAAAATAAATAAATTTATTAAAAAGTCCTTTTTTGAGGTGAGTGGTACTTTTAAATAACATTCTATTTTTTGGAACAACTACATTCAATTTTACAAAGTGTATAAAGTTTTTAACTTAAGATTGTCTTGTTTGGAACAAGATCTTTTTTTCATTATTTTATTTATTTATTTTTTATTAATTACAGTTTATTCACTTTGTATCCCAGCTGTAACCACCTTCCCCATCCCCTCCCAATCCCACCCTCCTCTTCTTCTCCTATGCCCCTCCCCCAGTCCAATGATAGGGTAAGTCCTCCTCCCCTTCCATCTGGCCCTAGTCTATCAGGTCTCATCAGGATTGGTTTCTTTGTCTTCCTCTGTGGCCTGGTAAGGCTGCTCCCTCCTCAGGCAGAGATGATCAAAGAGCCAGCCCATGAGTTCATGTCAGAGACAGTCTCTGTTCCTATTACTGGGGAATCCTCTTGGACACTGAGCTGCCATGGGCTCCTTCTGTGCAGGGGTTCTAAGTTATCTCCATGCATGGTCCTTGTTTGGAGTATCAGTCTCAGAAAAGACCCTTGTGCCCAGATTTTTTAGTTCTGTTGCTCTCCTTGTGGAGTTCCTGTCCCCTCCAGGTCTTTCTATCTCCCCCTTCTTTCATAAGATTCCCTTCACTCTGCAAAAAGTTTGGCTACGTATCTCAGCATATGTTTTAATACCCTTCTGAGTAGAGCCTTTCAGAGTCCCTCTGTGATAGTCTCCTGTCCTGTTCCCTGTTTTCTCTCTCTTTTGATGTCAATCTCATTTACCTTTCTGAATGAAGATTGGGCTTCTTACCAGGGTCCTTCTTAATTAGCTTCCTTAGGTGTACAGGTTTTAATATGATTATCCTTGGAACAAAGTCTTGTGTAACCCAAGAAGCCTCAAAGTTGTGTAGCAAAGGATGGCCTTGATGTTTTTTTTTTTTTTTTAGTTTTGTTTTTTTTTTTTTATGCTACTGACTTCTCAAGGACAAGCATTTTAAAACAGGCAAAACAAGCTTTATCTTTGATTTGCTGCCTAAGTGTATAGGGTGCATGCACACATGTTTGTCTGTGTGTGTATGTCTGTGTGTGGAAGAAAAAGGGAGGGAGAGATCAGATGATGACTTGTGGAAGTTCTCTCCTTCCACTTTGTGGAAGACAGGATAGAACCCTAATTATAAGGCTTTATATATATTATAGCAAGCACTTTTACCCACTGAGAACCTCTTGCTGGCCCCACCCTCTGTTTCACTGTGTGGGATTTTATTGAATCCCATCTGGAGGCTCATTTTTGATGTTTGGTTTTTCAAGGCAGGTCTTATCTCTGTGACCCAACCTGGCTTAGAACTCACAGGAATCATGCTGCCTCAGTCTCCCAGGTGTTAAGATTGCAGGTGTGAGCCACCATGCCTGACTGCTTCTGAAAGCTGCTGCTTTTTCTACTTTTCCCTCTGTTTGTTGGTTTGATTACTTGTGGGGTTAGGGGTTGCCAGCCTGATCTATCACTTCACAGCCTCCATCAGCTTTCCAGCTAACAGTCAGTCTTAAAATGGAAAGCCTGATGGCTGAGAAAATAGCTCAGTTGCAAAGCATGAAGACCTGAGTTCAGATCTCTAAAGCCTGCATAAAAAAGCCAGGCATGCCAACATGCACCTGTAATCCCAGCACTGGGGAGACGGAGACAGGAGAATACCAAGAACTTGCTGGTCAGCCAGTGTAGTTTAGTTGGTAAGCTCCAAGCTCAGTGAGACCCTGCCTCAAACATAAGGTGGAGAGTGATTGAAGATGGCATCTGACAACAAGCTCTGGCCTCCATACATGTATGCACACATGTGAACTTCCTCACACGAACACATATATGCATAGACATGTACACACACATTAATGAATATGAACAGGTGCACTCAATGGCCCACACATTAAAATACGTATGTACACATACTTAAGTGTACACATAAGCATGCATAGTATATAAACATTCACACATGTATACATATACCTAGTTCATGAATGAACACACAGATGAACACATGAATGCATACATATTCACACATGGAGACATGAACACATATATGTTATGTTTTATATTATCATCACTGTGCTACACCCCAGACCAGGTTTTAAATGTTTTTAAACAGATAAACAAGCTATTATCTATACTGTTTTGTGATTTCTTTTATTTTAAAAAATGATCTCTTGATAGTCAATCCCTAGAATCCTCCCTGCAGCAGCGCTTCATTTGGAAACAATTCACATACAATCTAATTCACTTATCTATTTATTTTTGATGCTGGGGATCAAATCCAGGGCATTGTAAAGCTAAGCACACATTCCACCACCAAGCTGCATTCTTAGTCCCCTTCCCATTAATTTTTTTCAATCCAATTATTTTTAGAGTATTCTTAGATTTGTGCATCCACTACTACAAGTTCAAGAATATTTCCATCACCTCCAAGTAACTGTGCACCTGTTAGCTTTTACCTTGTGATTCTTCCCCAGCTCCTGACAGTTGCTAATTACCTAATTACCTTGTTTTCATGGATTTGCCTCGTCTGGACATTTCTTATAAATTGAATCATACCATATGTGGCCACATTATAGGAGGCACAGCATTCTGTTCTTTTTTTATGGTTCAATATATTCCTCTGTATGGCTCTACCACATTTTATTTATTCATTCTTCTGTTTTGAATATTTGTGGTATTTCTTTGGGGCTATTATAAACTTGCTAGGAACATTTATGATCACATTTTTAGACACATCAGTGCATTCGTTTATCCTAAGAATCGAATTTCTGAATCATATGGTAGGTCTGTGTTCAAACATCAGAAAATCCACCATTTATTTTGTAGCAGGCAGTTAAGATTTAGGTGTATTTTAGCTGGGTGCAGTGATGAACACCTTTAATCCAAACACTTGGGAGGCAGAGGCAGGCAGGTCTCTGTGAATTCGAGGCCAGACTGGTCTACAGAGCAAGTTTCAGAACAGTCAAGAAATCATGTCTTGAAAAAAACAAAACAAAGTTTAAAAAAAAAAGATTAGGGCTAGAGAAATGGCTTAGCTGTTAAGAGCACTGGCTGCTCTTCCAGAGAATCTGAGGTCTAATTTCCCAGCACCTGCATGGCAGTTTACAACTGTCTGTAACTCCAGTTCAAGAGGATCTGACATCCTTACATAAATACATGTAGAATAAAGTTAAATTTTAAAAAGATCTAGGCATCTTCCATGTCAATATTTGCAGAAAAACTTCTTCAGCACCAAGTGGTAGTTCACTGTAAGAAAATGCCCTGGTTTTACATATCTAGTCCCACAAAGATGGGCATTTGGATTGTTTGGGTTTCATTCTGAGATTCTCATGTCATTCCTTACCTGAAGGACATCAAGGTTGTTGCTGTTTGATAACATAACCAATACTGAAGGGGGCATTCTTATTTTTATGGGATATTTTTGTACCCTGAATCCCTAGATATGGTGAGATGAGGTGAGGGCCTACTCTCTTAGGCTTCATTCTGACTCTGTCTTTTTACTCCACAGGGGACCACCAAGCACCATGGCACAGAAAGGGCAACTCAGTGATGATGAGAAGTTCCTCTTTGTGGACAAAAACTTCATGAACAGCCCAATGGCCCAGGCTGACTGGGTAGCCAAGAAGCTGGTATGGGTCCCTTCAGAGAAGCAGGGCTTTGAGGCAGCCAGCATTAAGGAGGAAAAGGGTGATGAGGTAGTTGTGGAGCTGGTGGAAAATGGCAAGAAGGTCACAGTGGGTAAAGATGACATCCAGAAAATGAACCCGCCTAAGTTCTCCAAGGTGGAAGACATGGCAGAGCTGACATGCCTCAATGAGGCTTCTGTGCTGCACAACCTGAGGGAGCGATACTTCTCGGGACTAATCTATGTGAGTATCTTGGAGTAATGACCTTCTTTTAGTCTCCTGTGGAAGAGAAAGGTTTAGAAATGTTTGTGAGCTGGGTGTGGTGCATATCAGTAATCGAGGCATTCAGAAGGTGGATGTGGAAGATCAAGAGTTCAAGGCTAGCCTGGCCTACAAAGTGATACCCTGTCTCCAAAAAAGTGCTTGCTATACATATATGAGGACCTGAGTTTAGTTCCTCATCACCCAAGTAAAAAGTTGAGCATGGCAACATGTGCCTGTAACCCCTGTTCTGGAAAATATAGGAACTAGGCTAGCTGCATTGATGAGTTCTACATTTAGTAAGAAACCTTGTCTCAGAGAATGAATGAGGACGGCATCTATTATCAACCTCTGGCATGAAGATACATGTTCATACACAAACCTGCACACACACAAACATGTGTACACATATGCACCACATACACACAAACAAATACTGTGGTTAGGACGCGGATCAAAATTCTACAGATTTGACTCTTAGTGGGGGTCACACTACAGGTAGGCATCAGTCACTGGGTTCACAACTGTCCTGCCATGCCTGGTTCAAGATCGAGAACACACTATTGTAGTCTGGAAGCCTCAGTCCTCTCGTCTGTAGAGTAGGAATGGTCACCTTCCACAGGCAAAGTCCACACAGTCACACACTCAGAGTGCTAAAGCAACCCATGGTGTTGAAAACGTCATTCCTGGCGTTAGAATTAGTTAGATGTCTTACATCTTACATCCTCCTCAAAAAGGCTGGTGCCTCTCTGCCCCTGGAAAGTAAGGCATATAAGGATCTAAATAGGTTTTCTGGAGGTCCTCCTTGACACACAGGAATGGCCACATGGGACCTCAGACTCTGTAGGTTTATTTCGGTGACTTGAAGTCATGCTTTCCAACATGACTGCCTCTGGGTCCTTGCCTCCTAACTAATTGAAAGGTGAGTTTATTTATTTATATATTTTAAACATGAATATTTACAAGGTAATTTCTTCAGCTATATCTTGGCCACATGTCATGAGCTTAACAGCTGTAATACTAGATCACATAATTCTAAAACATTCTCATTATTATGTTCTGTTGCTCAGCCTGAGATACTTGATGAGGGTAGCTTGGTACACAGGTTCCTTGTGGATTGGACCAGCTCCTTAAAACACAAAGGACACAGATATCCCCAAGGTTTCTGCTTGGCAGGCAGAGACCCTGGCCTTTTGTCCACTTTATCTCTGAAGGTGCTAGTAAATCTTTTGGAAGGTTCCCCTTTTATCTAAAATATTCTTTTCCTCTCTGAACTGTGAGGAACCATGTCAGGTTTATGTATTAAGGCTCTTTCTAGAAAGATATCATGAATATTTCCCAGCAGATGGACCCTTGAGAATGCCAGGGGTTTTGTTCTTACTTTTGTGTCTGCTATGGCTGGCTGTTACTTGTCACTTGTTGGGTCCCTTGCACATCTTCTGAAAAAAGGGTGCTCCCATGGCCATAACATCTCATTCCAACCCTTCAGGGCATCCAGCCTTTAACAATGTGGTAGAATGTTGTCACCTACAGATGTGTTGGACCAAGTTTATATTTTCTCTGGGATTCATGGGCTGCAAGTTAGACACACCTGCTACAGTTTGCTCTTGAAAATGACAAAAATCTCCTATTGTAGAATGTAGAATGCTCTGCAGATTTTTTTTTCCAAATTAGTACTTGATAGAGAGAGTGCTGGGCTTTAGGACTCCAGCCTTTCCTCAAGTTGCATCCCCACTATGTGAGGACAGAGACAGGCCTGTGTGTTCATTTTACCTGACAATTCTATGACATAGTAGAAATCAAGAAGCATGGGGGAGGAGGAGTCCTAAACCAGAGATCATTAGAAGCAGATTAAAAGTATCTAGAGGCTTCAGATCCCTGTCATGCTTCTCTGGAAGGATTACTTTCAGTCCTCTTGGCCTCAGGATTATATGTCTTCTGCTGCCTAGTATCATTCTGCTCAAATGAATCACTTCATAGAAACTTCTGATCATGATGAAAATAACACTGTATGGGTCTGGGAGCCAGGAGTGACCCCGGTCTATAGCAACATAATGCAGGGTTTCTGTTGCCTGGGTATGTAAGGTAATTCTGGACCCTCAGCTCAGGAGGCTGGCTGCCTGATGTTTTCCTTAATGATAGACTTCTTCTGCTAGACTCATCCTAAACAAGGGGCCTTTTAGAAGGCTATGGCAGATCTTTTGTCTTCTGACATCTAGAAGGTTCTATCTAAGACAGAGGGCCTACTTCCTCTTCTGACTATGGGTTCCTTGCAGGGCTGCTGCATGATTTAGGGCACACCTGGCACATAGCTCTGACACCTGGTTTCAGGCACCTTGGCTCTTCTGTACATTGTCATTGGCTAAGACCACTTTGCCTGTAATTTATTACAGAGGACATTACACTCAGCTTTGTTCCAGGCATTGTTCTGGAGTCGGGGTGGGAGTGGGGTAGGGGAGAAGAGGGAGCTCAACTTTGGGACTATCAGGGACTTTCCTGAGTAGGGACACTGGAAGCAATCACCCACAGGGCCCCAAAGGATAAAAAGAAAAAGAACAGTTGCAGGCCACCTCTTGAGAAGCCCCATGAATTAGTTCTTACAATCTTAAGGCTTCAAAAATGAAGCAGGGCTATCCACTCAAAATTTTTTTTGTAAAAGTGTGTGTTAAGGCTGGGCAGGTGGCTCAGTGGGGAAAGTGCTTGTCATGAAAGCAAGAGGACCTGAGTTCAGATTCTCAGTGCCACATGGTGGAATACCTCTGTAACCCTAGCACTGGGTGAGTAGAGAGAGGTGGATCCCAGGACTTCACTGGGTGCCAGCCTAGGCAATCAGTGAGTGCCAGGTTCAGTGAGAAAGATCTTTTGTCTCAAATGATAGTGTAAGATACCCAAGACTGGCCCCTACACACATGCATGCATGCACTCATTCTCATATGTTGCATACACCCCCAAAAGAAAGACATATGGTCCCTCCTCACCTTTTAACTCCTGACCCTTTGTCTTGGGGACAGATACGATTTACAGGGTCATTCATGCCTATCTAACAGCAATATCACTCTCTGAACCTTATGCAACTCATTCTTTTGATCAGCTGAGCCTGTGGCCTTCTGCTTCTCTCTGTCAGCACCTAGTAAGATCTAAGACCTAATGTAAATAGCTAAGGGATGCAGAACTTTCCCTTTCATTTTAGTCCCTTATTCTTCCCACTCCCACCCTCAGAGAGACTAGCCCACCATTCACTTGGAGGCAGCTAGTCTCAAACTTGAGGTCCCCCACCTCAGCTTTTCAGTGCTAGATTTATAAGTGTGGTCCCACTGTTCTTGGCTTCCCTGTTTCTTACCAAGTACCAGACAATATTTTATACATATATAAATTCAGAACATTCTCTGTTCCCTTAAAGAGGCAGCTTGGGCCACATTTTGTTGTGCATCTGTTATTTTCTTTTCTTTCCTTTGCATCTGTGTATGTTAACAGGTACCCTTCATGGCAGATCAAAATCTCCTGCTGCGGCCATGAACTGCACCACCAAGGCCCTACTGATAGGCACCTCCACTGTCACTGGCCTTCCAGCCACAATAGAAGCACATTATTGGTGAAGCATACGTCTCTAGCACAAATACTCCAAAAGTGTGAATGCCACATACAACTCTGTAGAGAATGCAGAGTTCTGATTAGTCTCTGGGGGAGAGAGGAGGCTCAGGGTTAGGCCATGTGCTTATGTAGTGGGTTATGAGGCAAAGCAGAGACTACCCCTGGAATGTGTGTTTTGGTCAGCATCTTCCTCATTACTTCCAATCCTCCTCTCTTCCTGAGGCCAAGCCCTTGGGAGCAGCTCTGCTTGCTGCTCTGAGGCTGACCATATAAAGCATGGGGAACATCCAGGCCTGCTTCCTAATACGGTCACAAAAGGGAGATCCTACTTCAGCTAGGACCTGCTGGTGGCACTGGGATGTTAGGACCTCTGAACTCAAGTATCAGGAGAGGGACTATGCTGGGCATGAGACCCTGGTTTCCTCAAGAGGATTGTTAGCTGAAGCAGACTCAGATTTGCCTGAAGCTTGGATTAAGTGTGCGCTGTGTGGGTGGGCCCCAAAGAAGGAGCATAAGCAAGCAGGAAGAGAGTACAGCTCTCCCTGGGAAAGAGGAGTTGTTAGGTCTCACACTCAGGACAAATAGCTGACTGAAGTGCCTATTTAACATATCAAAGTGGACACTGGCCCCAGGTTCTCCCAGCATCTCTTGCTACCTGTTAAAGTCATACTGGCTGGCATTCCAGGCCTCCTACCCTAAACTCTTTAGCATTGAGCTTCACTGTCCTTCCTGCAGCTGCTCTTCCCTATGGAACCCAGCCATTTTGACTACATGTCCCCTTTGCCTCCCCTTTGCTTCTTGGTCTTCTAGCTCGCTCACTCCTGGCCTCTTGGCTCCTAGTTCCTTTCTTTTCCTCTTCCTCACCCCAATCCCTACCCCACCCTGACCCTACAGCCCCGTTCAATCCTGGCCCTTTCTGGCTGTGCTTTCACTCATACCTGCAATAACCCTTCTCTTCACTATACCATTCTGAAAGGGGTGTTGCTCCAGTGAGCTGGGAGCCAGGGTTGAGACCTAAATAGAGGTGGGGCCTGACTAGTTTTCATTCAGATGATTATTGATTGGCACTACTCTTTGGGAGCCTAGGTATATCGGGGTTAGTAAGGAACAGGCCACAGTTGTCGCTCAGCAGATATTCACTGAACAGGTACTGTATGCAGTTCAAGGTCACCAGGACAAACAGGCAAGGGCAAGCTACCTCTACCCTTGAGATTTCAACTTAACCCTTGGTAATAATTTAGTAAGCATTTAATTAGTACCTACTGTATGTCAAGGGGCTGGGGCTGAAGAGGACAGAAGGAGCGCAGGTGTGTGTGGGTGACTGCAGCTGGCCCTTCCAGGTCAGAAAATGACCTGGGAGACACCACCCAGATCTTCCACCAAGCTGGAGGCTATCCTGGCCAGCTAATCTGACCTCCACAGATGCCTCTTCCCTCTGACTGTTGCAGCTTTGGCTATCCCTAACTGCCTGCAGACAGCCTACATCCTCCTTTCCTGTCTCCCTGTCTGCCTCCAAGCCTTCTGAATCCTGATCTGGACTGCCTTCTTCACTGTCCTTTAAGACTCAGCACTGTAGCAATTCCCACAGTCACCTCAACATTCCTCAGAGCTTCTCTTGTTTTGATTTCTGTTAGTTGGTATGAATCCCCTGTCACTGTTCCACTCTCTCCTCACCTGGAAGTTCTTAGAGAGACAGATACTGCTGAGGTATAGAGCTAGGGCCTTTGGGGCCACCATGGCCTGAGAGTGTTTCCCTTCTCCTCATCAGTTCTGCAGCTGTGATGAGCAGCAGGCATTTATTATCTTGCTTTTGAATTTTGTTGTTATTTCTCACATTTAGTCTTTAGTCTTTGTTGTTTCACCACCACCATCACCTTTCTTTTTTTCTTTACTTTCTTTTTTTAAGACGGGATCTCATATAGCCCAAGCTGGCCTCAAACTTGCTTTGTAGTTGAGAATGACTTTGAACTCCTGATTCTCTGAATACTGTGATTACAGACATGCACCACCATAGCTGGTTCCATGCTACACAAGCCCTGAACCCACTGAGCCACATTTCCAGGTTTTTTCTTTCACCTGTGAACGTGCTGTAGTATGTCACCCCCTCCCCACTGTGGGCTAGCACTGTATGTCACTGTATTTCAGGGTCATCTCACTTCTCAGTATTTACAGTCCTAAATTATTAAATTACTTCTAAGAGACCAGTCCTGGTGGTGCATGCTTTTCATTCCAGCACTCAGGAGGCCAGCCTGGTCTACAAACAGAGTTCCAGGATAGCTAGAGCTATACAGAGAAACCCTGTCTCAAAAACAAAAAGAAAAAAACAAACAAACAAACAAACAAAAATTACTTCTAAGACTTCCTCAATAAATAATAGCATCATTCAACCACATTGTTTTCTTTCTATATAAGGTTAGGACAGTCCTACTGTCCACACATAAGCCTCTACTCAGACTTGTGTGCTAGATATTTCATTGCTGTTTACAAATTAAAAACCACATTGTTATTGGTATTCTTTTGTCTTGTGTTATTTTTTGAGACATGGTTTCTCTGTGTAGCCCTGAGTGTCTTTGAACTTGCTCTGTAGACCAGGATGGCATGAATTTAGAGATCTGCCTATCTCTGCATCCTAAGTTCTAGGATTAAAGGTATGTACCACCACTGCCCGTTGGTATTCTTTAGGTAGCATTCTATCTTTTAATCAAATAAAAAAATCAGAATGAGATAAATAAAAAAGGAATTTTGGAAATGCTGGAGAGATGGCTCAGTTGGTAAAGTACCGGGTGACCAAGCATGAGAACCCGAGTTGAGTTTCCAGCTCCCATGGGGAAAGCTAGCTGTGGAGAGCCTTCCTCCTGTCCCTGTAATGCTGGGGAGAGCCTTCCTCCTGTCCCTGTGATGCTGGGGAGAGCCTTCCTCCTGTCCTGTGATGCTGTGGAGAGCCTTCCTCCTGTCCCTGTGATGCTGGGGAGAGCCTTCCTCCTGTCCTGTGATGCTGTGAAGAGCCTTCCTCCTGTCCCTGTGATGCTGGGGAGAGCCTTCCTCCTGTCCTATGATGCTGTGAAGAGCCTTCTTCCGGTCCCCGTGATGCTGTGAAGAGCCTTCTTCCTGTCCCCGTGATGCTGGGGAGGCAGGGACAGTTGGAGTTTATGCTTAGCCAGCCTAGTCAAATATGTAGTTCCACCTTCAGTGAGAGAGCCCATTTTAAACAAGAGTAAAAAAATGAGGAAGATGCCCCATGTTGACATGTGCATATGTGCCCTCCATATATAAACATGTGCACACAGACACACAAGTTATGTGCCTTCCTGAGGCTTAGTAAGGTAGACGACAGTGGTGGGTTGAGAGCTTAGAAGTGAGCCCAGAACTGGTTAAGACTCAACCACAGGTGGTTTGGGATCCCAATCTTGCTTTTCTCTTCTTTCACCCTGTGTCCTGAATACAAGGGATGTCACAAGGCTCCTGCTGAGCTGCTGAGGAGCCTTAGTTTCCTCACCATGGCATGAGGTTACTGATCGTGGGTGTGGGAGCTTCCCCACCCATCCAAAGGTCCAGAACTAAGCCTGGCTCTCTCTTGCAGACCTACTCTGGCCTCTTCTGTGTTGTAGTCAACCCCTACAAACACCTACCCATTTACTCAGAGAAGATCGTGGACATGTACAAAGGCAAGAAGAGGCATGAGATGCCGCCCCACATCTATGCCATTGCTGACACAGCCTACAGAAGCATGCTACAAGGTGAGTCTGCCAGGGCTCAGCCTCAGGCCTAACCTCAGTCCCCACCCCCACCTGCCTGAGTCCCTGTCAGGAATGTGGAGTTTGGCAGGCAGTGCCTTGACTAAAAAAGGACAAAAGCAAAAGGAACATCAGTCTGCAACAAGGAGGGGGCAGGGAACTCAGGGCTTGAGCAAATACGGGCATTGGCCTGTCTGGCTTCTGCCATCCCTAGCCCAGCCAGCAGCCAGAGAGGAAAAAGGACAGGCTGTGGATGAGCTAGAGGCTCCTGGGTTGCCACTTGCTAGTCTTCATTTCTGGGATTGTAGTCAGAGGTCTTTTTCTTCTCAGCCTCAATTTCCTTGTATGTGAAAGGGATAATAGTCTATGTGATAGCTTCTATGAGAGTTGCTGTGGTGACTTTTCCAGTGGAGGACCTTTGCACACATACTCCAAGTCCAGATGTGGCAGCTGTGAATTCTTTATCTGAAATGTTTGGGGACAGAGCCATTGCAGATTTAAAATTCCTCCAGTCCCCAGATTTAAGAATATTTCCAAATCTTCATGATGAGAATTTGTGGGGCTAGAGCTCATGCCTAAACACAATATTCATTTCTGTTTCATTTCTATACAGTTCCGAGGTACTTTTTGATAATATTTTAAATAATCTGGTGCATGAAACAACATTTTGTCAAATGGAATTTTCCCTTTGTGGTCTCATGTTTAGACTAAAGAGTTTCTGATTTGGTGTTTTGGAGTTTAGGATTTTCAACCCATGTGATTGCTATTTTTAATGAGTGTTTCTATTGGGGCGAAATGGCAGATACATAAAAGAAGAATAGGGAAAGTGTTAATTTAAGAGTCCATTGAAGTTAAATTTTATGCCTGATTCTAGTAGGATAATTACCATTTAGATAAAGATATGAATGAAGTATTCTAAAAGGTTCCTTTATGCCTTTTCCTAGCCAATACCTCTTCAGTGCCTGCCCCTGCCTGCTAAGGTCACTACTATTGTGATTTCATCACCATCAGCTTAGTTGTGAACTTCAGCAAAAGCTGCACTTACATTGTTTAACAAGCATTCTGGAGCGTTCCTCCTCCCCAGACCTCCTCAGAAGAAACATGTCAGCTACAGCATGAAGTCTAGGGTATTGCTGCCTGTGCTAGCATGTGGTGCCACTGCTGTGTGACTTTGCTAAGTGAAGCTGCTAAGTGTCCTGTAGCTCTGTTCTTCCTCTGTAAAAGGGGATAAAGAACTAGGTCTTAACCAGGCTCGTTGACCCAGGCTATAATCCAACCAATTATGAGACTGAAGCAGAATGACAACAAGTTTGAGATTATCTGAGCCTATGAAATGAGTGTGAGGTCAGCCCTCAAAGTCAACCAGCCAGTCAGCACATCATCCATCCAAACAGAGAAGTCTGTGACTGCCTCTTAGGGCTGACATGAGAATTAAATGAACTGTTACATCTTTTTTTTAATTTATTTTTTTATTTAGAACTGTTACATCTTAATGTTTTCAAAACATTAAGGCTGGGACTTGATCAACAAACACCCTTTCTAAGCATCCCCAATTCCAAAATCCAAAATCTGAAATGCTTCAAGATCTGGGATAATTTCATTGCAGATTCTAGGAAGTGTAAATTCTAAGCCATGAAATTTTGATTATGAGCAAAGTTATTTAAAACATAACATGAGTCAGGTGTGATGGTGCATGAGTAAAATTAAAATGCCAGCACTGGAGAGGCGGAGGGAGGCAGAGCTCCGTGGCTCTGAGGCTAGCCTAGTAAACAAAAAGAACTCTAGGACAGCCAGGACTACATAGAGAGATCCTGTTTATAAACAAACAAATGAAACACCTTCAGATGGGCTGAGAGATGGCTCAGCAGTTAAGAACACTTGCTGCTTTTCTAGAGAATCTGAGTTTGGCTGCCAGCACCCAGTTCAGGAAACTCCCAAATCCTTCCAACTGTAGCTCCAAGGAATTCAATACCCCCTTCTAGTCTCTATGAGTACCTGAATTTGTATGGACACCCCCCCCACACACACACACACACTTAAATAAAATTTCTAAAAGTCCAGATAATATCTAGAAGACATATGTGAGACTTGGCTTCCTCTCATCTTCAGGCTACTTCATTATGAATCTGCAAATTTTCTCAAATTTGAAGCTATCTGGAATCTGAACACTCTAGTTCTATGCTTTTCATCTATAGGATGCTAGGAATGATTCATGAACAGGAGGACAATATGGAGCATATTGGGACAGGTTAATAGCTATGAGACCGGAGTTAACACAAGAAGGTGGAAGAGCCAGGTGAGGGCCAGTTGGAACCTGCACACTGACATCCCTTCACAAAGGCAGTCAGCTCAAGGGGGCATGGGTCTGAGTTGATGATTGAGAAGAGCTCTCCTGGTGATCCCTGAGGGCAGGAATCCAAGTGCACCTAGAAGATGGAGTTAATGGGTGAAAGCTCCCCAGGCTACCAACAATTTGCCAGACCTCAGGTGTAATAGGAACTTCATCTGCCCAGACATGAGCCTGCCATTCCCCCCAAAGACCAGCAGGGAGAGCGCTGCAAGGTGGGTCACGATGTTCTATAAGGTGGGAAAGTCCTGCTAGGTTAGAATTCTGCCTGTGTTGTTTTATTGTATTTGTGGTCTTCTGGATAGAACTGTATTTAGAAAGCAGCCCAATACCTTTTCGGTGAACTGTACAGAGCTCTGGTGTTCATATCATTGAGCATGCTTTTGATCGAAGGTGACTCAACAACTGAGTGGACTAACAACTAGCTTAGTTATATCGGTTTATACACCATATAATAAGAAGCTACAAGTTAGCTGGGCTTGGTGTCGCAGGCCTTTAATCCCAGTGCTTGGGAGGCAGGGGCAGGCAGATCTCTATGAGTTTGAGGCCAGCCTGGTCTACAAAGTGAGTCCAGGACAGCCAAGGCTATACAGAGAAACTTTATCTTGAAAAACTAAACCAAACCAAAAAAGAAAAAAAGTTACAGGTTGAAGGTTGATTCGGTGGTTCCAAAGCAGCTCAAATAAAGACTAGTTTAGATAGGTTTAAATTTTTAAACGAGGCATCATTTTTCTCTTGGTATTCTTAAGGCATTGCTCTGTTGCCCTCTGATTCCCATTTCAAAGTGAGATTATTGATCCTTTCTGTGTCATCAGTCTTAATTTCTTTTATTCTAATCCTTTAAATTCTTCTCCAAGTCTCTGCTACCAGCGTAGAACTTGCTATCAATCTGTTTTTCATTGTTCTGAGACTTTACTTTTTTTCCCTTAGGTCATGGATATGGAATTTAAGGGGGATACTGAAATGGATTTTGGGGAGTAAGAAGTTTATTAAAGATTATATTAATGCATGAACAAACAAACAGATGACAGCAAACCGCGTGTCAAGGGCTCCGAGGAAAGTTAAACCTGAGCCCTAGAGACAGATAGCATGGCAGGGATTCTGAAGGTATACATTCTTATATGCTTCTGAAAAGGGGGGGGTGGGGTGAAATTTTACATCTTGAGCAGGGAACTGGGTAAGGAAGGTGATGTGTGGCTACTGTGTCCTTTGATATGTCTTGAGATTGCAAACTCCCAAGTGAGAAACCCAGACATCTGACTCTTAGCTAGAGACTCATACTGTTCCCTCAGTTGGGCGCCTGTATTGTGATATAAGCTGGTCTGGATTCTAACATTTGTTGTTTATTGCTGTGGGTTTCTCTTTTTTTTTTTTTTTTTTTACTGCCAGTGCTAGACATTGAACCATAGGTCTTGTGCATGCCAGCCCAGCATTCTACCACTGATCTGCATCCCAGCTCACTTTCCTGCTTCTTATAAATAAGGGCTTGGCTTTGTAGCATTGTTCTTAATCCTTCATCAAAAACCTGGGTGCAGGGGCTGGAGAGATAGATGAGTGGTTAAGAGCACTGACTGTTCTTCCAGAGGTCCTGAGTTCAATTCCCAGCAACCACCTGGTGGCTCATGACCATCTGTAATGGAATCTGATTTCCTGTTCTGGTGTGTGTGTGTGTGTGTGTGTGTGTGTGTGTGTGTATACACCATAATTTTATGCTAAATAAATACCAAATCAAATTCTAAAGTAAGGAAGGCTGACATAACTGTTGCTTTTCTCATGACATGCATTTTGTTGGTCTTGAGGAAACAGCAATTTTTTACTGAGTGTGTATATGCTCATGTGTGTGTGCATGTCCCCTGACCACACATGCATGGCTTGTTGGTAATCCAACACTGGGGGTTGGCACTGTTGTTGTGCCCAGTTCACGAACCCCAAAAGACCAGGAATAAACAGACTCCGCTGTAAATACATGAGGTTCTTTTTATTATAAATGACAAACTGCAGCTTGGGCCCACACCCCCAACTGAGGGAGCGAGGGAGCAAGGGAGTGGTGGGAGCCGAGCATGCTGTGCCCAGGTTAGTTAGTTGGGTGATTTAAAGATTCTGGTCCCTCCCAGCATGCCCAAGGCAGGGGTGATTCCTGCCTGTCAAGCATCTATTGATCAAAATGCTACATTTTTAATTGATTGGCTATAGGAAGGTCCCCAGACCATAATGACCTGGTGTCCCTCTCTAGGGGGATGGGCCAGTTTCCTAGCAACTGTATCTTAGTGGGTGGAGAAAGAATGCAGTAAGGTGGTCTTTCCCCTCAGGGCATTACTGGACTTCTTCACCCACCTAGTTCAGGCCTTAATTGATAGCTGATTTTTAATCTTTTGGTCTTTCATTGTCAGCCCCCTTTTAGAGATGGGGAGATTAGGAATCAGAGCCGTGAAGAACTTTCCAAAGATCAGTGTTAGACTGTTTAAACTTGCTGTCAGTGATCCTTAGGGCCCCTAGAGTTTGCCTGATTTAATAGTGGCACTGAGCTGTGGTTGGCCCCCAACCCGGGAAAGGCCTTTTGTCTTGCTTCTTATCTAGGTGTTGAAGGCTGAAGCCTGGAGTCAGACTCAGCAAATAACAGGAGGATCTTGAAAGGTTGTGCTAAGCCTTCTGATATACCCTGTGGGTCATCACTGTGAGTTCCTGTGGTAAAGTAGGGGAGGTGTGAAAGGCAGATAAGATTTTACTCTAACATGATGAGTGGAGGCCTCAGGAGGTGTGGTGCTGGCTTTGTGTCACCACAAATGCTTTTTTCTCACCTCATCAGCACCAAGAGGACCCTGTCAATGATGAAGAAGAAGGCCCAGCTGAGGCTCTCAGCTCAGTCTTCAAAGCCTGGGCAGCGGCCAGTAAACACCTCTCTCTGTTCTTTGGTTGATATGCCTTAGGGGAACTGGCACAGGCCCACTCGGTCCCTACAGCCTGGTCTGTAGATGAAAGGAGAAAAGAGCAGATACTGCTAACCCTGGGCCTAGAGAGCTGGTAGCAGCCTCTGAATTTGATAATTTGTAGAGGGCTTTACATGACAAAAGATTTACCTTAGAATTCAGCGTGAAACTTGGTGACTTTTCTCTTTTCTCCAAGGCCATGTGGTATATAGGGTACCAAGGAGAAAAATGGGCCCAGAGGCATTTGTTTTTGCTTTGAAATTAAAAAAAAAAAAAGTGTATGGGTATTTTGCCTGAGTGTATGTCTGTCCACTACATGTATGCCTGGTATCTACTGAATTCAGAAGACGGTACCAGATCCCTGATAACTGGAGTTACAGATAATAGTAAGCTTCCATGTGAGTGCTAGGAGCTAAATCCAGGTCCTCTGCAAAAGTAACCAGTGCTCTTTGAGCCATCTCTCCAGCCCTATTTTTGTTTTTGAGACACAGTCTCACTATAAGACTCTAATGGCATCCTTCTACCTTAGCCTCCTGCTGGGATTACAGACATATACCAGCACATCCATTTAGGGCCTTAGGTCTTAATCTATCCAGGCTAGTATAACAAAATGCCGTTATAAACAACAGAAATTTACTTCCTGCTATTCTGGAAGCTCAGATAAAGGCACATACAGGCTTGGATTCTGTTGAGGGCTCATTTCCTGTTCAGTCTGGTAAAGGCAGACCCATTTTCCTGTTCAAGCATGGTGTTCCTGCTGCTGTGTCCAAGGGGAAATAAACTCCCTTGGGCTTTTTTTGTAAGGATGCCAATCCTATTGATGACCTATCACCTCCTAAGGGCCAACGTTGCCTTAAGGGAGAGAACAAGGGTGGAGATTCGAGGGAGACACCATGGCACCTTCTAATTAGAAAGGCCATGTACTCTAACCTTCTGATTCAGAGTAATTGCTGTTCATAAACACTTCTCTGGGTTACTAGTTCCATTCATTCTTCATTCATTCACTCACTCATGCTTGCATTTATAACAGAGTTACAATATGTAGCCCAGAATGACCTGGTATATGAAACCGCTCTCTCCTAACCTCTCAAGGGCTATAATTACAGGTATATATGGTCATATCTGGCCTCAGATCCCAGGTTTCAGTGATGAAGATAGAGGACTGAGAGAGCTCAGTGGGTAAAGTGAGGACCTAAGTTTGATCCCCAGAACACAGTGTGAAAAAAGCCAAGTGTGGCAACACCTGCTTGTAATACCAGAACTGGAGAGATGGAAGCAGGAGGATTCTTGCCAGCCTAACCTGATCAGTGAGCTCTTTTTTTATATACATATATATGTGTATACAAGCATATAAAATATGCTAATGACAGTAATACAGTACTCACAGCTTTGAGCTATGTCATGGAGAACTTCAAGGCTTTCTCAATCTAATCTCAATCCAGTCAATAGAGCAGCTTTTGTGTTCCTGAAAGTATGTTTTCCTCTTGAAGAAACAGCTTTGGCAGGCACAAAGGGCTTCTCAGGATGGGGACACAGGGAATAGTGTCAGGCTGTTTGATGCAAAGTTAGCATCCTACAAATATGTCTCCAAGATAGGACTCAGGGCATGCCTCTGCTTCAGTTCTGCCTAGTCTGGACTGGCTAGTAGAATGGGTACATACAGTGCACCTGTTTGAGTGTCTGTGCACAATTGCTCCTCACTTCTCTAGCTCAGCTTCTATAAATAAATTGCCAAAAATCAGTGACACACTCCATCCTTCCTTCCCCAGCTTTGTCCATCTTTAATCTATTGAGACAGGACCTCACTGTAATCCAAATTAACACTGAATGCAATATGTAGCTCAGATAAGCCTCCTGATGAGTAAGAGGTGACAAGAAGGCACTACTAGCTGAAGGCTGGAAAGTACAGCAACAGGAAGTACAACCAGAGATCAGGTTCTGGTATGGATCTCTCTCTCTCTCTCTCTCTCTCTCTCTCTCTCTCTCTGTTTTTCTCTCTCCCTCTCCCTCTTGGGAGTCAGGACTACCTCCCTTTTTGGGGTCTCTTGGGTACAGGAATGTGTTCCACTTGTGAGGGTAGAGCCTTCACAAACCTTTAGTGACTAGGTGTCCCCATATAGGTAGGGATGTGAGTGTTGGACCCAAGTGGAACTTGGAGTTAGCAGGAAACTCTCACAGTCTTTGCTATTCATGGGTTTATACAAGCACAGGAGGCAGTCAGTCAAGGATCTTAAAATATTAAGTAAATAGTAAATTCTGAGCTGAAGAAGCAGGATTGTCCAGAAGAGTAGCTTTGGGGTACCTATACTGGTATATGGCAATATGTTTCTCATCCAGGGAGCATAAAAAGTATATGGCCTCCTGTCTCAGCAGGATTGACTGAGGTCCTAACCATATGCTGTAGCCCTGCCACACACACAATCTAGATCAGAGACATAAATTAAGTAGTCCCTCAGTGCAGAGAAGGGAGGTCTAAACACTGAAGGCTGCTAACCTGTACCTGTCTCCTAGGCTAGGAGACAGTGGGTACCTCCTGGGAGGTGACAATGAACTTGAGATAGTAGAGCCTCCTGGGGCTGGAAGCAGAAGGGGTGGAAGAAAGACCTGAGTCCTGAGAGGCCATTAGAGTTCCCTGTCCCTGTACCCCTTGATGGTCTAGTTCCAAGGGTTAGAAAATGCCTCCCTGGGACTGGAGAGATGGCTCAGAGGTTAAGAGCACTGATTGATGGCTCTTCCAAAGGTCCTGAGTTCAATTCTCAGCAACCACATGGTGGCTCACAATCATCTAATAATGAGATCTGATGCTCTCTTCTGCTGTGCATGTATACATGCAGACAGAACACTGTATATATAATAAATAAATAAATCTTTTAAAAAAGAAAAAAGAAAATGCCTCCCTGAGCCCAGTGCAAACCTATATCCTATCTGAGTCTGACAGAGACAACATGGAAGGGGGAAGGGACCAGGCCCACAGGTACCCAGAATAGAGTCAGGGCTACAGAGCTAGGGTAGAATCATCTGTGTCTCACTGTCTTTGTGGTATGAGGATCACTCTGAGCCATGCCTGAGCCTTAGCTGACATCTGTCCTGGTATCAGAGGAGGACGCAGGATTAACGAATTTACACTAGTTTCACAGAGTGTATAGAACCTTCTGGAAGCTATCTTCTTGGGGGATATGAAGTAGGAAATTACTTTCCTTGGCCTTGGAGTCTCCTTCCTTCTCCTGTATCTACAGCAGGCTAGTACAAAAAGAAGGAAAGAAGGCATGGAGCCTGGGATGCATTCCCAGGTCCACTTGACTTTCTCCTTTTATGGGTAGCCTGAAGGCCTCAGCCCCAGCAGCTAGCCAGCAAGAACCCCAGCTGGGGATCAACTGAAATAGCCAGTCCATGAGACTCTGGGATGCTGGGCACCTCCAGGGAGTCCTGTCCTGCTATGCCTTAGTGGGGGTGACCCAGGCCTATTATCCCACCCCCCAAGCACATCCCAAACCCAAACTCCAAGACAAGCCCCCAGGCCAGGTAGGAAGGACAGACAAGGACATATTAGTGGTGGGAGTGAGGTCCCAGGACCCAAGATCCTCAGCTAGAAGCCGAGTCACAATAAAGCTGTTATCACCCACAGGTGCAAAAGGCTGCATTCTTCCTGCTTTTGAGCGGCTTTAGTCAGCTGGAGGATTGTTGTCCACCTCCATCCTTCCTGTCCTTGACATACTTCAGTTACAGACACAGCCTGAAAAACTTCTTGTCACTCTGGGAAGCCTCAGGGGTATCCTGGGGTCTGTGCACTGGTGCGTGTCCTGATTATAAGTGTAGCGACAGCCCTCGGTCATTTCTTTGCCTGTTTGATTCCTGTCTTATTCAGTGTTCTATGTTGTAAAGAGAAAGCAGGTCAAGGCAATTCTTATTAAACAAAGCATTTGACTGGGACGTTGCTTACATTTTCAGAGGATTAGTTCATAATCATCATGGTGGGGAGCTGACAGGCATGGCACTGGAGCAGTATCTGAGAGCTTTATATCCCAATCTGCAGGCAGACAGAGAGACTCCGTCTAGCATGGGATTTTAAAACCTTAAACCCCACCCTGTGATACACCTCTTCCAACAAGGCTGCATCTTCTCCAAATGAGGCCGTACCCACGCCAAAAGGCCCCACTTACTTCAAAAGACCCCACCTCCTAATCCTTCCCAAACAGTTCTACTAACTGGGAACTAGGCATTCAAATATATGAGCTTATGGGGGCCATTTTCATGCAAACCACCACAACTCCCACACTCTATGATTAGTTACATAGAAGCAAGGAACAGTGGCTCTTGTTGGCTTGTGTTTCCAGGGCCTGGAGCACAGCAGAGCTTACACATGATGGTATAAACCAAGTGTAGTAGCAGCAACTGAAATCTCAGTTACCAGGAGGTAAAAGCAGGGTAATTATGAATTTGAGGTCTGCCTGGAATATAGAATTGTTTCAAAAACAAACAAAAAGGAGAAAGTACAAATTGTGTTTTTAAAAAAGTTTTATTTTGATAAAATGTATCTAGCATAAATGAATCAATTTTAAATATACAAGTCACAGGTCATTAATGAGTTTACAAGCTATGAAACTGTCAATGTAATTTAATAAAAAATTAGTGTCCTCCTTCTCCCAGCTAAATCTTATGCTCATCGAGGTCATTCCACATTCTCACCCCAGCTCCATGCAAGCTGTCAGGTTCGCCTGTTTTGGACAAGTCAGGTGAATGAAAGCCTTTGTTCAGTCACATTCTGGGACCAGTTTTTTCCCCCTTGCTGTAGTTTTTTCAACTGTTGTAGCAGGTGTCAGCACTTTTTCCTTTTTATTGGCTGAACAATATCTCACTGAAAGGGCATACAACATTTTTAACATCTGTAAATCCATTCATTGGTTGGTGAATATTTTCTTTTCTTCCTCTTTGAGGGGAATATGATATAATGCACACAGTCCTTTGGTTCTTTATTTTGTTTACCTAGTTGGAAAAGAAAACAAAAACAATGCTGTATGTCATATACATTCTTCAAAAAATGTATTGAAAGCCAGCAGGTTAAATAATGGTCATGGGGAGGTTAATTGCTACAATAGAGAGAATCTTTGGTTTAAGGGATCCAGGCAGAACATGAAGCATTTACAGAATTAGGAAAACACATCCCTTTTTCAATCTGCAGGTAAATTGTTTTCATGAAAATACAAATCTTCAAGAATCTCCCCTAGAGTTAAACAGTATATAATCTGTACTGCTGTCCCGGGCAGCCTTGCAGGTCAGGTGCACAGTAGACAGGCCCCTTTCTCAACTATAGAGAGGTCTGGAGTCAGAGACAGTATCATCAAGGTATTTACTCTCAGATAATATAACAAATACTCAAGTAAAAATATGTATGTGAAAGTCCACAGCAGTACAATTCATAGTTAGTCCTAATGTAGGAACAAACCAAATGTCCATCCATGGATGAATTAAATATTGCCTGTTATACAGTTGAATATTACTTGGTTGTGAAAGGAATAAAATAGTAATATATACTGCAATTCAGATAACCCTTCCAAACATGGTGCATGAAAGAAGCCAGGCATGGAAGGAAGTGCCATGTGTCTCACCTGGTGAAATACCCAGAACAGGTGAACATGTGCACATAGATGAACAGAAAAATAGGTTGTCAAGGGTTAGTGGAAATGGTTGATGGGTAGTGATGGCCTAATGGGTATTAGGTTTTATTGGGGAGTGACAGCATGTTCTAGAACTAGATATAGGTGGTGCTCATATGATCATAAGTTGTAAATATCCTAAGTGAGCTCATTCATGTCATGTGAATTTCACATCCATGAATAACAGAAGGACCTGAGTGGACAAAAAATTGTGTGCTGGGGCAGAAGGCCTTGTTTCCTCTTCTAAAAAAATCGTGAATTACATTTATCGATTTTGTGTTTGTGCACTAGCATGTGTATAGGTCAAAGGACAGTGCTTGTGGGAGTCAATTCTTTCCTTCCACCATGTTGATCCCAAGGCTACCTAAGTCTTCAGGTTTGACCACATGAAATTTTTTACCCACGGAACCATCTCACCATCCCCTGGCTCTTTCAAAGACTGGTTCAGAAAGGAAATGGAAAGTCTCAGCCATGGAAAGTTCAGGCAAGTTCCTTGGGGTCAGGCTGACTGCTGACCCAAAGGAGCACTTCTTTTGCCCACAGCTGTGCTTCCCACGCTTGTGTTTCCGATGGGAACATCTTGGGCCAGAGAGCTGCCAATGGCCCACAGCACAGA
The DNA here is from genome assembly GCF_907164565.1 of Psammomys obesus. Taxonomy (NCBI): domain Eukaryota; kingdom Metazoa; phylum Chordata; class Mammalia; order Rodentia; family Muridae; genus Psammomys; species Psammomys obesus. Next base: position 249,121 of record NW_026596415.1, read on the forward strand.
GCTGCTCCTCCTGGGAGGCCTGGGAGCCTCTGACCCTATAAATCTCTCCTACTTAGGGACTAGCTATTGCTAGGTTGCTGAGAAATCCTGGCTCCTTCCCCAGGTCAGATGGAAGAAGAGAGCCCATGGTCTGCAGTGTCCAAGTCTTTCCTTAAAATAATGGAGGTCAGGGCTGGGGACACAGCTCAGAGAGCAAAGTGCCTGCCTAACATGCATGAGGCCTCCATCCCCAGTGCTGCATAAATGGTGAGTTCTGGAGACCTGTAATCACAGAACTGAGGAGGTAGAAACAAAAAGGATCAGACATTCAAAGTTATCCTAGGCTACACAGTGATCTTGAGGTTAACCTGGGCTACATGAGACCCTATCAGGGAATCAGGCTTCAGAGACATCCTTGTTGCCTGGGATCTAGTCACAGGGCACTGGTTCCTCCAGCCCTCACCTCAATCAGTTAGTGTGTATTGGACATCTTTTCTTTTTTCTTCCTTCCTTCCTTTTCTTTTCCTCCTTTCTTCTCTCCCTTTCTTTCTCTTTCCTCCCTTTCTGTTTTCTCTTTCTTTTCTTTCCCTATCTCTCCCCTTTTCTTTCTTTAAGATAGAGTTTCCCTGTGTAGCCCTAGCTGGCCTAGTACACACTGTGTAGCCAAGGATGATCTTGAATTTCTGATTTCCTGCTTGCATTATTCATGTATGTATCTTCCCATGTCTCCTCTGATTTGTCTGTCAGTCCATCTCTCCTCTGATCCACTTAAAACAAATAACAGAGCATTCAAACATCTGCTGGGCACTGGAGGTACAGTTTCCTTACAGACCATGGGCTCTGTGGTGAAGTGAGGCTGAGGGCCATGAAGCAAGGACTAGATGGGAGAGGTGCTACTTCTGGCATTGCCCATCAGACATGGCATTCTGGTGTCTCTGTTCTTGTCTGGTGGTTGGAATAATGGTCACTGTTCCCATGTCCCTCATAGGTGAGGACCTGGCTGGCCTTCTGGGGCAGTTTCTGAGTAGAAAGCTGTTAATTATGCCTGTTTGATCTTTGATTGAATGATGTCCACTATATCAGAGGATGGGGTATCTCTGGTATCATCAGGCACTAACCTGTTACCTTCCAGAGAGAAAGACCCTACCTAAGAGCTTACAGATGTGTGGAAACCCTGGCATAGGTTGGAGGAGTCAGAGTGACAGAAACCAAGGGCTTGGAGTAAAGCAAGGCCAGCCAGAAGGGCAAAAGGGCTAATGTGCTACATTAGCCCTGACTAAGTGCAAATTCTCAGTCAGAAGATCCAGTCAGCTAAGAATATTCTTATACCTCCCTGGGAATAAAAGGAACCACTACAAGGCTTCTGTCTTAGGGTGACTATTGCTGTAAGAAAACATCATAACCAAAAGGACTTGGGGAGGAAAGGGTTTATTTATGTATGCTTCCATGTCACTAAAGAAAGTCAGGGCAGAAATTCCTATCAGGAGCTGATGCAGAGACCATGGAGGAGTGCTGCTTACTAGCTTCTCTCCAGGGCTTTCTCAGCCTGCTTGCTTATAGAACCTAAGACCACCAGCCTAGGGATGGCGCCACCCACAATGAACTGGGCCCTCCAATACCAATTATTAATTTTTTAAAAAAATGTCTTACAGCCGGATTTTATGGAGGAATTTTCTCAATTGAGGTTCCCTCCTTTCAGATGACTCTAGTTTGGGTCAAGTTGACATAAAAATAGCTAGCACAGCTTTTTAAGATGACAGGAGTGACATAGGGACAGATCTAAAACCAACCAAACCAACCCTGCATAAATATGCACTGGTGTTCACAACCAGGGCTGTTCACTACAACACATCTCAGCTGGTGGAGCTGACACAAAAGCTAAAATACGTAGCCCGGACCTCAGAGCAGAGACCTAGAGCTCCAAGCATACCTGGTAAGCCTGCATCCAGAGCATTCCCAGGCTATAACCTAATCAGATGAGGCTCTGGGAGGACTCTAGAGCGGCGGAAACTGGAGGTCTGCATACCACCCCCACCCCCAGCGCATCAGGCCTTTCTCAGAGGCCACCTAGGGGACTGTCGTTGTTCTGTGGTTTCACTTTGGCCTCCTGTGTCCTGGGCATCCGGTATAGCTGGCTGGACCTCTAGTCTGGTCAGCAAGTGAGAGCTTGAGAATAGAGCCTGGCTTGGGCCAGATCCAGACCCTTAGATATAGGGTTCAGTCTAATTTACAGTCTGTTTTCTCTCTGCAGATCGTGAGGATCAGTCCATTCTGTGCACGTAAGTGAGACTGTTCTTCCGTTGTTGTCTATTGAAGCCAAAGATCACCAGGGTGAGATCTGGAATGTGTTCACAGTTGCTCAGCTCTGCCCCTAGCACAGGATACAGCACACTTGAATGCTTAAGGATGCTGGTGCCATTCTATTTTTAATTTTTAAAAAATTTATTGTGCATATGTGTGTGTGGGTGCACAAGTGCTATGGTACACATTGAGGTTAGAGAACAATTTGCAGTAGTCATTTCTCTCCAACCATGTAGGTCCTGGAGATCAAACGCAAGTCACCAGGATTGACAGCAGATGCCTTTACCCGCTGAGTCAGCTCACCAACACTGGAACACAATGTCTGGCATAACTAACTGGAAACAGAGATGTACTGATGTTGTGCTCATGGTTTCAGAGGGTTTGGTTCATAGTTATTCAACCCCAAGTACTTTGGGCAGAACATCATGGTAGTTGGAGGGAGGGGGAGGTTTTTCACTTCCTTTATTTATTTTTTACATTTATTTGTGTAAGTGTGTGCGTGTGTGTGTGTGTGTGTGTGTGTGTGTGTGTGTGTGTAACCACACACATATGAAGAGAGGTGGGGAGAGAGAGACAGACAGACAGAATAAGAGACTAACAACAGAGGAAGGTTTCAGGACTAGGGATCCTCTGAGGGATTGGGAAGTAGGAAGCTTATATTATTAGAGCAATAAACATGTTCAACCAGGGAGCCCAGAGGCCCTGTATTTTTTAAACAGAGTTTTATTGAAACACATCTGCAACTCACTTGTTTACACAGCTGCTTTCACACTAAGGTGGCCATGCCAAGTAGGCATGAGGACACATGGCCTACTATCCCAATTTGCTTTTTATTGCTGTGATGAAACACCATAACCAAAAGCAATGTGGGGGAAAAGGGGCTTGTTTCGTTTATATCACAGGCCACATCATAGTCTATCACCCAAGAAAATTAGGGCAGGAACCCAAGACAGAGACTGAAGCAGGCAGAGACCATAGATTAGCACATGGCCTGCTCAGCTTGCTTCCTTGTAATCCAGGACCACCTGTCCAGGTTTGGAGCCACCTGCAATGGGCTGGGCCCTTCTACATAAATTGCTACTTAAGGCAAATCTTGAGCAGGCATTTTTCCTAATTAAGAGTCCTTCTTCTGGCACTAGAGAGATGGCTCAGAGGTTAAAAGCACTAGCTGTTATTCCAGAGATCCTGAGTTCAATTCCCAACAACCACATGGTGGCTCACAACTATCTGTAATGAGATCTGGTGCTTCTTCTGCCATATAGGTATACATGCAGCCACAACATTGTATACATCCTAAATAAATAAATAAATAAATAAATAAATAAATAAATAAATAAATCCTAAAAAAACAAAACCAAAAAAAAAGAGTCCTTCCTTCCTGGACATGTCTGTCAAATTGACAGAAACCAACCAGGACACCCATAAATCCTGAAATGCTTGCTGTCCAGCACAGAAGTGGCTTGCCTACTCCACACCTAAACAGGGGGAAATATGGTGGGGCTTATGGGTCAGTGCAAGGACCGATGGTGGAGATTATGGTACTGACAGAACATACAAGTGTAAAAGTAGAAGTAGCTGTGAGAGGAAAAGTGTCTATGATTTTGTCCAGTAACCATTCTGAGTGTCATGTTCTCTTGTATGACCCTCACAGTGGTCATGTGGAATATTTGACATATACCCATTTTGTAGGTAAGGAAGCAGAGGAGATTAAGTGACTTACTATAGGCCATGTAGGTGACTGGTGGAGCAGGTATTTGAACTCGGGCTGTCTGGCCCAGGAGCTCCCTGTGCCATTAAGCTAATGAGGACTATAGGGAATGAACACCGTGAGTCACAGATAATATTCAAAATGCATGGTGCCTAACTAGACTTTGCAGGATGTGTAGGAGTTGGACACCAATACCAGAGGGTACAGCCAGCTTACAGTAGGGTGCGACTTAGAAGGAGCTCAGAGCATACAGCCAATTGGCTTCTTTTTGAGGCCAGCAATGGGCTGTAATAAGCTTTTAATGGTGTTCAACTCAGAGAGGTAGGACTACCCAATAGTATTTAAATTATACAAATGAGAATATACAGTTATACAACAAGATGTCATTAAGAATTTTCAGAATTTTCCATCAATACAGGGGTCTTCTCAGAGTTATCTCCATGAGACTGTGCAGGTCACACATGCCAAGGAAATGAACACAGCTGTGGGGTCATGACAAGCCCAGGGGGTCCTGTTTAGCTAAGACAGAACTAGGAATCGGGTGCAAGTTCCTCAGATCAGGGCAGGTATTTGAATAGGGACAGCACTGTCACCTGGAGTTCCAGGGTCAGAAAAGTAGAGATAGGCGTGTCTCTGGAGCATCCCAGAACCTGCCAACTTCAAATGCCTGGAGCCTATGACTTGAGTGTGTTTGTTCACAAGGCTGCCTAAGACAAATTATTTTTATCAGGAAACTTGGAAATAGTTGTGTCTAGAGGACCACAGGAGAGAAAAGGGTTCCTAGAGTGTGTGGCTGTTGATGTCCCCACTTTTGTCAGGAGCAAAGACCAAAGCCCAGATAGGAAAGGGTGAAATGGTAGGAAGTAGGCCTACGGTCAGACACTGATGTGGCAATCGCAAAGTCTATGTTCAGAATTCAGAATTTTCCCTCCTGTCCCTGACCAGGATCCATCTCCTTCTATTGAAAGGGAAATCTATCCACTATTTTGACATTAGCTCAACTGAAGTAATTTATACTATGGTGTACAAGTATTGTTCTTTGATCCTTGCTTTCAGTTTCAGAGTCCAAATCTGAGATGTCCCTCTCTCATTTATCAGGAGGTAGAAGAATATAGGTTGTCTTATTATTTGGACCAAAGTTAAAATTTCATGCCTCCTCCATTTTCTGGAGTACTTGGAATTGGAGCGGTTTACTTCAATGTCTCTAAGCCTCAGTTTCTCTAAGACAGTGATAAGAATAATCATAAAGTTCCTCCATTAGATAGTTAGGGAGATGAAAGGAACAGAAGGCCTGGTACAAGTGGCAGAGCAAGTGCTTGATAAACCCTAAGGCCCTGCCTGCCCTTTGTCTGGCACTAGAGTGTCAATTCCTTTCTGTACTCCTGTGACAAAATACCCATCAAAAATAACTCACAAGCAACTCACGGAAGCAAGGGTCTTCTGTGACTAGAAGCAAGAGTCTTCTGTGACTCCCAGTGTGAGGCATTGCCAGTGGGGGGACAGCATAGAGTGAGAGGCAGCTGTTCACACTGTACCCAAGGTCAGGAAGCAAATAGGTGAATGCTACTGATTGGCCCACTTCTTTTCATGCCACCCAGGACCCCCAACCACATTCAGTGTGAGTCTTCTTCCCACCTTATTTAGCCCAATCTAGAAACTTCCTTACTGGCTTGTCCAGATGCTTGTGTCCTAGGTGAGTCTAGATCCTGTCAACAATTAATATTATTAGAGAACAGAGCCTGTGTGGTAGAAAAGGGAGAGTGTGGATGGCATTGAAATCAAGGACCAAACTTAATGTGCCCTTGCCCTGCTGTGTGATCTAGAACAGGTTGCTTACCCATTCTGGGCTAGATGACTGGTCACACTGGTCACACCACTGTGACCGTGCAGTCCGTCATGGCAGCTGCAGTGGATTAGTCCCTGGCAGTGGGAACCTGTACCATCATTTCTCACCTGATGCCATTGAAGTAGAAGGCTTGAGCTGGAAGGTGCCGGGTGATAATTCTCAAAGACAGGCCTCCAATGACTTGCCTCCTCAGGCCTTGCCTCCCCACATAGTACCACCAGTTAGGGACTATGTTCAGACACATTGCCTATGAGGAACAGTTCTCAAACTGTGATGGGTTTAGGGAACAGGAAGCTGGTATGAAGCATTGTTTCTGGACAGTGAACACTTTGGGACCAGGCCAGGTACTCAGATCGAGTGGGGACTCTTTCTTTTCTCTTTTCAGCGTGAGAAGTCACTGAGACATGCTTGGCAGAGAAAGTTAATCACTTTTTTTCTATTTAGAAAGGAGAGCAGAGCTCTGCTCAGCCAGGTCACTGGCTCAGGCCAAAGAACCCCAAGCTGGCCTTTACATTTAAATTTTTAAATTTTTAAAAATTTAAAAAAAATTAAAAAAAAAATCTCATATCATAAAATATGAGGTAAATAAAACATTCAAGCAAAGAACAGAAAAATAAACAACAACAAAAAAAGTCTGTGTGGAAGACAATGTGGAAGGAAAGTTAGCAGAGACCCTTTCTTCTCAGCAGACATGGAGAATCAGAGGTGGTACTGGAGCTTATGAGTGGAGAAGCCTTTCTGCAGTGAGCTCTGGTGGCTCAAGACAACATGCTCTAGAAAGTCTTCTCAGTAGGCCAACAGTACCCCGCCAGTGGGAGCTATCAGCTAGACCCACCTTAACATAAATTATTCCAACAAAGGAAACATTTTGGTACTTGCCTGAGATTATCAGCGAGCTGCCTAATATTCAACAAATTCTGCTGAGAATGGAGGGGCTTGCTTCTGCTCAGGGACTCATGGGATAAGACATTGTTTTTTCTAGGGTTTATCCTTGGGCTCTGTTTATCTGAAAGGTACACATTCTTCCTTGGAGCCTCTTTCTTGTATCTTTTGGGTCCAATTTGCTGGCAATGTCTCTCAACAGATAATGCCAAATAAACTGGAATTTGAATGTTTAGAGCAGAACTCAGGTTCTCCTCCTCTCTTCTGGGTTCTTCCTTGCAGTATTTCTAGAGGTGTACACTGGCTTGTAGGCCTGTGTACTTGGGTTCATTTGCTGGGGTAAAAAACCCAAGGTCAAAGCTGGAAAGATGTCTCAGTGAGTAAGGTGTTTGCTGTGCAAGCATGAGGACCTGAGTTCAGATCTACAGGACCCATGTTAAAAAAGAAAAATTGGGCAGAGTAATGAGCCTGTAACCTCAGCAATGGGGAAACAGACAGGCAGATCCTTGGGGTTCACCGCCCAGCCAGCCTAGCCTAATTGATGAGTTCCAGCCAGAGAGAGATTTTTGTTTTTGTTTCTTTTTTAATTTTTTAAAGGTGCATAATACCTGAGGTTGACCTCTGGCCTTGTGTACCTGCACACAGTCAGTTAATGTGCCTTCCAAGAGGAGCATCAGTTTCCCCACCCTGGGAGTAACAATGATGACCATGAGGGTGCTGCCTGGCTTGTAGGGTCACCATATTCATGTCTTTCAGAGGTGAGTCTGGAGCTGGAAAGACAGAGAACACGAAGAAAGTCATCCAATATCTGGCTGTTGTAGCATCCTCCCACAAGGGCAAGAAAGACAGCAGTATCACGGTAAGTAACAAGCACTGTCACCAAGGCTACTCAGGCCTTGGCAGACTCAGGAGTGAACAGAACACCCCAGTGAGAACTCAGCCTGTGCTATTAGGGTTGGTCCCCTGGGTGGAACTGGCTGGCTCTGAGGACTTCCTTTCCCTAGCATGGATATATGGTCTCAGAGTCTGAGGACTAAGCCTTCTCCACTGAGATCTGACATGAACATTTCTTAGCAGTGGCCTTGTTATCACTGTGATCACATTTCTTGTTGTGGGGATGCCTATGAACTCTAATACTCCTGGCCCCTGGCCTCTGTCCCTATATACTGCAGCATATTTGGAGCCAGCAAATATGCCCCATATACTGTCATATGTTCCTAGGGATAGGACTCAGTCTCAAGCTGGAATGACACCATGTCCCACTCCCAGGGGACAAAGATGCTGAGGTCACTCACATGGGTCCCTGGTCCACTATTGGCTGACCCTCTTGCTATGAGCCAGGCACCACAAAATAAGGTCCTACAAGGAGATGCATTTATATTGATGGCTCTGCTAGTATAAACAAAGGATTTTTTAAAAAGCCCCACATGTCCCATACTGTCCCAGTGGGAGGAGGGTTTACAAGGAAAAGTAGAGAAAGTTTTTAGAAACTTTTCTTGCTTCCCTTCCTTTCTTCCTCATCTGTTCCCTCTGGGACCCTGGGTCCTTTCAGTTCCTTTATATGGTTGCTGAGAACAAGATGGTGAGAAAAGCTTCTTCCACCCTGCACTTTGCTTTCTGTCTTTAGGGGTAGCAGACTGGCACAGTGGCCAGTGAGCCTGGAGCGATCGGGGACTTGGGATGGGTACTGGTTATAGCCTGGGAACCTTTTCCCCTTAAACAAGCCCAAAAGCAGACGAGCCTGTTAGGGTTATGTATAGGGACCACCGGCTTAAGTGTGGCAGAGAGAATCCTGCTTCTCCCCCACCTCGCCTTTTTCTATATAGTGAAAACAAGACCTAGTAGTTATGATGATTCAGTTTTGTGAGGGATGGATACTCTCCCTGAATATGCAGACACATTTCTTCCCCTACCAGATCAGAGGCCAGTGTGATGGCTGGGGCTTACTTGGTAGAATGTGTGCCTATTAGGCACAAAGCCCTGGGCTCATCCCCAGCACTCCATAAACTGGATGTGATGGTGCACGCCTGTATCAAACACTTGGGAAGTGAAGGCAGGAGAATCTGAAATTCAAGTTCATCTTCAGCTATCTAATAAGTCTGAGACTAGCCTAGGATTCAGTCAAAAAAGGGAGGGAGGAAGACAGGGAGGTAGAGAGGTAGGGAGGAAGGAAAGAACAGTGGGAAGGAAGAAAGGAGAAAGGGAGGAAGGGAGGGAGAGAGGGAAAAAAAAGGAGTGAGGAAGACATCCACCAAGACTCCAACAATTAGGAACCATGAGATGTGTGGGTATCTAAGAAAGTAATGGCCATTTGTGATCTCAGAACTCAGGAACTGAGGCAGGAAGATCATGAGTTCAAAGCTAGTCTCACTATATGGTCTCAAAAGGAAGGAAGGGATCAAGGGAGGGAGGGAAGAGAGGAAGAAAGGAGAGACTTGAAAGAGCAGCAGAGTACAAGGGTAGGAGCTTATCATAGTGGACTAGAGCTGGTAGCCATGACAGTGAGGAGGAGCCCAGCCCAGGGCTCCCACTATGGGGTGGGCCTTGGATGTGAAGGCGAAAGCACTGACCTCTGTTTCATACCGTGCTGTCCCACTGCAGCAAGGCCCATCTCTTGCCTACGTGAGTAACAGAGTTTTCCTGGTGTGATGGGAGGCACCGAGTGGATTAAGACCTGCATGCATCTGTTGCACCCACGGGCCCCTAGGATTCGGGAACAGGGCAGACTCCTGAGTTCTTGGCCCCAGGCCAATAGAGGCACAAAAATATCATGGCGTGCATGGGTGGGGTTTGGGGGTTGGAGAGTAATGCCAGAGTACAGAGTGGGGCATGTTAGTGGTCCAAGGGCCTTCTGCCAGAATCCTCAACATTGCACTCCAGCCTGGATGGATTGCCCCAGTTCAGAATAAACTCCTTCATCCCTTCCCACAATGAGCCCACCATCAGTCTCCAAACACACTGGAAGGACCATCACATGTGTTGAGCATCTTAGGACCATCAGGCTCCAGGGTGGCCCTGGCTTGGTCAGTAGGAAACCCAGCCAAGGCAAAGCTACCCTTCCCTGCCTTTCTGCCCCAGCTCTGTCCCCTGCACCTGTGTGTCTTTGTGCATGTGTGTGTCATGTGTGACTCCTCTGCATGCCAGTTGCCTCACCAAAGACATTGGAGACGTTCTTGGGTTTGTGATGCACTAGCTTTGGTGGCTTGAGAAGGCCCCACCTTTGCCACACACAACCTGCTCCCGCATGGACCTTTGTGTATGTCAGCTGGACTCCTATGCAGAGCTTGTGGCACATGGGTCCCAGCCTAGAAGAGACCTCCCCCCCAAAGTGTTCCATGTCACCTAGCCTGTTATAGGAAGATGCTGGGCCACAGTACTTAGTCTCATACAAGGAACAGGATGTTATTTAACATAGGCTATGTAATCTTTGCCCGGTCACTTAACGGCTCTGGGCCACAGTCTTATCAAGCAACAGATGAGGTTTCTATGTTCAAAGCTCCCCTCGAAAGACCTTTTAATGTGCCTGTTAGAAGCCCCTTTCCAGAAGGGGGTGGAGAGCTTTGGATCACAAGTCTGCACAGGTATATGCAATTACTCTTGAGTTTTTTCCTACTAGCCAGGGAAAGTGGATGACTCTTCTTGCTAATTTCTCCAGTGGGCCAGGTCCACTTGGGCCTGGGCTTCCATGGAGGCAAGGCCTTCTGTATCTTAATTTGCAAGCTGCATTGCAGGGGGATGTCCAGGCCAGCAGCAGCTGCTGCATTCTATGGCTTGGCATCTCTTTGCTTTCCTGGCATAGCTTGCTTTGTTGGCCCTTTTCCTTGCCACCATTAATCACATGATTGCATTTGCATACAGGAGTCTTACAGCTGCACGCAGTCTCAGCTGTATTTAATCTGCTAGACAGAGCTCCTGTAGCTTCGAGGCTTCATTCTGTAGCTGCTTAAAAGGATTTCTGGTGGGGTTGGAGCCTCCCAAAATTTCTTTCATAGAAATGAAATCATCAGAAGTCTAGACCTGCCCAATGAAATGCTGCAACTTTTAAACAATTACACTTACGCAGTTGGGAAGGTTGTAATGGCTTAGCTTGAAGAGGCAGCTGATCACACCTGAACTGTGGTATCAGGACGGCAGGCTGTACACCGCACACTCTTAGGGGCATTCCAGCATTGTGTGATGTAATGACCTTTGCTCTGGGAGACAGTCTTTCTAAAGCGCAGATGTCTTCTCTGTCAGAAAGCCTTCTGAATAGATTTACATCTGGATGTGAATGTTGGGGTCTAGGAGCGTCTGAGGACAGGACAGAGCCTATGGCTAAAGGACAGAGTTTTGTGTCAGGCCTTAGACTGTGTTCCACCATAACTAGATATGAATGAATTTTAGGGGGAGCTGGAAAAGCAGCTTCTACAGGCGAACCCAATCCTGGAGGCTTTCGGCAATGCAAAAACTGTCAAGAACGACAACTCTTCTCGCTTTGTAAGTAACAGAGCCATATAGGCTTTTCTGGGACTGATGTGGGCATCCCAATGTCACATATCCCCCAAGAGCACAGATTGAGGAGGCCTGTGACTAAAGGACTAGAGACAGTGAAGGACAACCACATTTGTTCCCTGTCCTTCTGTCTCAAGGGCTCCTGTCCTCACTCAATAATCACTGTGCATCCATTCTCAGTTAGGCATTTCACATCTGTGGTTTATCTAATTAACATTTACAGAGCACCTACTACATATCAGACACATTCAATATTCATTCATTCATTCAACATAGATGAATTAAGTGCCTACTCTGTAACACCTACATCTGTCCTTTTCCAAATACTGACTACTACAGAACTACCTACTGCATACAGTCATTCTGGTGAACACTTTTACATAGACCATTCCCCTATTTTGTCATTTGTTGAGTTGTTTTTATTAAGTACAAATTATATAGCTGGTGCTGACCTAGGCACCAAGAATCACAGTGACTAATCCTGATTTGGCTCCAAAACACAAGAAGGAGACCTGCTTTGGGGACCACCAGTCAGTTAGGCGGGAGGTGCCACTGTCCCGTGTACATTTTCCAAGGTTCCAAGGTTGTCTCCTTTCTTGTTTATGACTTACGGGTTGGAGGATGCAGAGGAAGTGTGGTAGAAACCACAACAGATCAGAATTGTCTTAATGTACAAAGAGGCCTGCATCAGGCAATCTACTTAGTGAGAAAAACTGAGGAAAGAGTGCCTGTTAAACAGAGTAGAAACAACGCTGTTTCAGACCTCTACCTCTCTGGGACAGGGTCTATGGAAAGGTCCCTGAAGGGAGATATAGAAAAGGCTCAGTGGTTAAGAGCACTTGATGCTCTTGCAGAAGTTTAGAGTTCAGTTCCCAGAACCCACATGGCAGCTCACAACTGCCAGTAACTACAGCTCCACGGAATCCAATGTCTTCTTCAAGCCACCATGGGCGCCCATAAAGACTTCACACATAGACACACACACATAATTGAAAACAAAATTAATCACAAAAAGTAAAGATCCCCAAATATGTGTTTTCCTGACAATGTAAAAGTTCCCTCTGGGCATCACTTGTGCTGGCCTAAGTGCCACAAGGCCTGTTTCCATCACAGCTACTCATGCAAGGGCCCTTATCTCTCACAGCATATCTCAGATACATATAAAGCATCTTGATATCCTCCCTCTAATATGAACAAGAAACAAAACCATTCAGATCTAGGCATGGTGGTGCATGCCTGTAATCCCAGCACTCGGGAGGCTCAGGCAAGATAATTGTGAATTCAAGGCCAGTCTGAGCTACATAGCAAGACCCTGACTTATTCGTAATACAAGTGTGGAGCCTGGGGCAGAGTGGCTCAGTGTTGAGCTCTTGCTTAGCATATGTGAGGCCAGGGCTTCCATTTACAGCATTAGCAGGAGCTCAGATAGCTCATTTAGTAAAGTGCTTGCCCTGCAAACACAAGGACCTAAACTCATAAAAAGCAAGACATGGTGGCATGTGCTTGTAGTCACAACACTGAGGAATCAGAAACAGAAGAATCGCTAGGGTCGGCTGAGTGGCCAGCCTAGCCTGCTTGGAGAGTTCCAAGCTAGCAAGAGACTGTCTAAACAAACAAGATGGATAGTGCCTGAGAAATAATACATGAAGTTGTCCCCTGACATGTGTATCCAACCCCTACCCACCCCACCTCTGCCACCACCACACACACATGCACAAAAAGCATTTCAGCCACTCAATTGCTTAGGCCAAAGCAGCCTAGACCACTTGATGTGAAAAACTTGTGACAGACAGCACCTCTGAAAAGCAATGTCATGCCATGCCACTTAACATATGTCAGCCACAGTTTCCCTACCCCTTGAGGACAGCCATTGAGGACTTAGTTGTTTCTTGAGACAAATGATGTTCCCTGCATAGGTTTGGCAGGCCTCGAGATCCCAGCTCAGATCCTAGTTGCTGTGGTCCAGCAGAACTGAAATTCTGATTGTTCTTCTACCCTCACTGGCCCCCCTGACACTTCCCTGTGGTATGGAGTCTATGCTGAGCCTGGCTGCACATCAACTTGTTCTCCTCTTGGCAGGGCAAGTTCATTCGCATCAACTTCGATGTCACTGGTTACATTGTGGGTGCCAACATTGAAACATGTATCCTTTGCTGAGTTGGGGCCTCATAAGGGTGAGGAGCCCAGGACAAACACAGAACTCCCTCCCTCTATGCAGGCTCTTGAGTTCCTTCTGAAATAATCCTTCTTGTGCTACTGTGTGGTACTACTGTGTGGTAGGGTTACATGTAAACCTTCAACGCCTGTGTTGGATTCTTGATTGATCTCTCTCCCTGGGCCTGGTTACCCAACCTCTCTGGGCTTTGTGTGTTAGACAGAGATGATGTCAGGAGATGTCTGAATAACAAATAAAATTAATTTGCTTCATTTTTATAGCACTGTGCTGGGATAAAGTCAGGGCCAGATTGGCACCATCTGTCATGTGGCCTTTATCACCTTCACTTTGCTGAGTCTTACCCAAGGCCAAACCTTAAGGAGTTCATTTGAGATCAGTTGCCCTATACAGGCACACAAATCAGAAATAGAGACCAACTCTGCCAACTCTTGGGTCCCTTATAACTTTTCAGGGATCCTTCCAGGGATCTTGCAGCAGCTGGCTTGACAGGGTAGGTTAGTGGTTAGGTTTTGGCAGCTGACTTCCTGAGCTGTGAGCTGAATCCCTGAGCTGGCCCCAGAGCCCTTAACTCCTCCCCAACCAGATCTTCTGGAAAAATCACGAGCAATTCGACAGGCCAGGGACGAGAGAACATTCCACATCTTTTACTATCTGATCGCTGGAGCCAAGGAAAAGATGAAAAGTGAGTGTCTGCCCTGTGATGGGTTCAAGGGTCAGTGACTGGGAAAGCTCTGGTGCTGGGGGAGGCAGGTACAAAATTCCTCACCTCTTTTGGTGCACAAGGGTGGCCTTTATTTAGTTATCATCACCAGCTCTATGATATGGTAGCTGGCTATTAGTCACACATTAGAACATTAACTGTTCAGGTCCAGTTACAGTCTGTGCCTTTAAAGGATGACAATAACCTGGATGCCTGTTTTGACAACCTGCCAGGTGCTGGGTAGGGTGGCACATTCCTTTAATTCCAGCACTCAAGAGGCAGAGACCAGGAGACCTTTATGGGTTTGAAGTCAGCTTGGTCTACATAGTAAATTCTAGGCCAACCACAGCTACATAGTAAGACCTTGCCTTAAAAAATACCTTCAAGTATATTTAGTTGCTGGCTTTGGTTTGGTTTTGAGATCAGCTTTTACATTGTAGTCTAGTGGCCCAGAAACTGTGTATCCCAATATAGTCTTGAATTTGTAATCCTTCTGCCTCAGCCTCTCAAGTGCTGAGCTTATTACGCATGGGCTCTCAAACCCAGGCTTTTATATTTTGATTCTAGAAAGAATTTAGAGGTGTAGTAAATTCAAGACTTTCCATTATACAAGTCTTGGTGGTGTTTTGTTTTGAGACAGGGTCTCATGTGGCCGAGGCTAGCCTCAAACTCACTATATAGCCTAGGCTGACCTTAAACTCCTGATTGTCCTGCTCCACCTTCCACTGTGACCACTGGCATGTACAATCTCCCTTGTTCCCTCCCTCCCTCTCTCCATTCTTTCTTTTGACTCTGGGGATGGACTTTGCATACACCAGGCAAGTCCTGTCCTGCAAGTTGACTTATACCCCAGCCAAACAGACTTTTTCTTTAAAAAGCCAAATAGCTACTGTCTACATAGATTCTTCTGCTCAGTTCTACCATTGTGCAAAAACAGCCACAGCAAATCATAAACTAACAGGGTGGGTTTGTTTCAATAAAACTTTATATTTACAAGAACATAAAGCATGCTTGAAGTTTGTCAGCTTCTACTGTAAATTATTTTTATGTTTTTCATATTTCAGGTAAGAAATAAGCTGCTCTGGCCATGTAGGAATAAAATTATTTTTTTCAACATAATATTTTTATTTATTATTTGGGGATTTCACACAATCTACTCCAATCACAGTCCTCCCAGGTCCACCCCCACCGTTGTGCCCTCCCCCCCCAAAAAAGAAGAAAAATGAAGAAATACACCAAGTCTAATTTGTGTTGCCCTTGGAGCATAGTCAAACTTCCAGTGGCAAACCCCTTAAAGAAAACTGAGTCCTTCCCTACCACCTCAGCTCCTACCAGAAGCCATCAACTATAAAGAGCTACTTTATAGCTCTTCGGCATTGCTATCATAATTTTTAAGGTCTCTCTTCAATGGTTTTCTGTCTAGACTATGGGGCTTTTTTGGGGAGTGGGGAGCAAGGTGTCACAGAAGCCTCACAGTTAAGGAATCAAACACTTAAAAGAATATCAAAATTATAGCCAGAAAAGGGAAACATCCATTGGTGAATACAGTGGTTAGTGGAATTCTATAATTAAGGTTAGGATTATGTTAGAAAACTGATGGCAACAACACAGACTTGGTTTCCATAAGGTTTTTTGTATGTATGTATATACATATGTGTTATTAAAAAAAAGCATGGGTCTGGTCAACTGATCTTCTATGCCAGAGGTTTATTAAGTGGGTATGGAGGGAGTGGGAGAACAGGACATGGGGAAAGAGAAAAAAAGGGGAATGGGGCACAGAGAGAGAGAGAGAGAGAAAGTAAGAGAGTGAGAAAGAGTAAGAGTGTAAGAGAGAGACCACGTGTCGGGGTTGGCCTTCCAGGTGTGGCCACCTGGCCAGCGACACATGATGACATCATAAGTTGCTGGGTAACCCAGGAGCAGGTTGTGTTCCAAAATACTAACAGTATGTATGTGTATTTGTTTTTTGTTTTTTGTTTTTTGTTGTTGTTGTTGTTTGTTTGCCCCACAGTTAGTTATTCTGGTTAAAAAGAGTAGCAAAAAGGCCTGGGTGTAAAGCACTCCTGTTATTTTAACAGGTGGAAGCAGGATAGCAAGGTCAAGTCCAGCATGGGCTACATAGTGGGACCCTGGAGGAGGGAGGGAGAGAGGAGAGAGGAAGGGGAAGAGAAAGAGAAGAAGGAAAGGAAGATAGAAGGAAGGAAAAGAAAATGAAAGAGAAAGGAAAGGAAATTATGCAAAGGATGTGATCAGCCCAGTCATGACTGCATTTTTCACAGCCCTTCAGTTCATTGTTCTTGAAGTGGCATTCTGGAGCACCTGCTGTTATATGGATAAAGGATGAGTACGCAGTTCACAGTTGGAGCCCTACTGGGCTTGCAGAGCTGTTTACCCTCCTTTTCTTTGGATTCCAGCTGCATTTTGCTCCTTGCTCTGTAGCAAGCTTACCCACAGCTGGGCCAGGGGCAGCTGGGTCAGGAACAGGGGAGACTCTAGGGCCAATTGTTTTGCTTTGCTTTGCTGCATCAGGATCTCACTAAGTAGCCTAGGCTGGTCTGAAATTCATAGCAATCCCCCTGCCTCTGCCTCTGAAGTATTGAGATTACAGGCATGCACTGCCACACCCAGCCTTATTTTTTATTGATGACAGGGCTGGAAAAAAGGAAAGTTTGAGAGGTTGAAAGACCGGGGAATCTCTCCAAATCATAGATAATGGTGCGGTTGGCAAAGACCCAAGTCCTTGTGATTAGTCCCGTGTTTCTCTGAACTAAGAAGCTTGAGTTCATCCAACCTCGGGTTTGTCAATAGCTTTCAGGTGACCTGACCCATAAACGACCTTGGCTTAAAAAAGAAAAGTGTCTCCCTGATGTCACTTCAAAGTATCTCTAATTGGCATAGAGAGGAACAGATGTGTTAGAAGGGTAGCAATAAGAAAAGGAAGGAAGGAAGGATGGAAGGAAGGAAGGAAGGAGGGAGGGAGGGAGGGAGGGAAGAAAAAGAAAGAAAGAAAGAGCGAGAGAAAGAAAGAAAGAAAGAAAGAAAGAAAGAAAGAAAGAAAGAAAGAGAAAGAAAGAAAGAAAAGCCTGTAAACGGAGAGGATGAAAAATGAACAGCCTTAAAGGAAATAGAGCAGCTGAGTGTAATTTTGTGGAGTCATAAAGATGGCACACTGGATAAAGCATTTTTTTGTACAAGTTTGAGGATCTGAGTTCCAGATCTGCTGAACCCATATAAAGGCTGGGAGTACATAGTGACCTGCCTATAATCCCAACACTCACAGAGTAGAGACAGGTGATCCTTAGACTAGCTAGTCTAGCTGAATTTGTGAGCTCTGGGCTCGGTGAGAGAGCCTGCCTCAAAGAATAAGATGTGTGTGAGGAGGGGGTGATTAAGAAAAACTTGATGTCAACCTCAGGCCTCTATATGCACAGTCACACTCATACACTTGCACACACGTGTACAGTCACACTCACACACATACACACACATGTGCACACACACTTCCATACACATGAGAACACATGTGTACAATATAAATACAGAGAAAGAAAGAATGACTTTTTACAAAATTGACTTTTTTTTCTTGAGACACTTGCTAAATTTCCTTCACATAACCTCCCAGCTACAAAGATATACAAGATTCCACCAAAGTTCACTCTGGGAAAGCAATGAGTTCATTGGGCTTCCTTAGGTAAGGGGTCATGTTCAGGAGTATGAGTGCTTTTCTCTTCCTCCCCCCACTCAACAGGCCACCCCTGGAATAACAGTCCCTCTTTCAAGACATGTGCAGTGGGGCACATTCGTAATCCCAGCACTTGGGGAGGCGGAGGCAGAAGCAAGCAGATCTCTATGAGTTCGAGGCTAGCCTGGTCTACAAAGCAAGTCCAGGATAGCTAAGACTACACAATGAAATCCTGTCTGGGGGGGGCGGGGAAGAGCACCTCTCTACTAGTCTTCCCTGGCCTATGTACTATAGCAACTCTCTCCCCAAGGCCACATTCAATTAAGACAGAGTTACATAGTTGCATGCAATGAGGAGCAGCTAGAAACTCTGCTGAGGGTCTAATGACCCTCCCCATCCCTCCATGAGAAGATATAAACAGTCAACAAGCCCAGCTGGAATGATCCTTTTGCAGGAGGACATAGCTGAACTCCCAGGTTGTGGTTGCTTAGCTCCAGAGTACACTCGCTTCCAACAGTCTCATTCTGTAGACCAGACTGGCCTTTAACAAGATTCCTTGCCCTGGCCTTCAGGATACTGAGTCTATAGGTTGGTACAGGCATGTGCCAACAAGCCTGACACAAACAAGTTTTATTAGACATAATAATATAAAATAAGGGATTGGCAAATTGTTTCACTAAGGGGTCAGATCATACTGTTTTTGTTACAGTATGATTACTATTTCAGCTGATTACTATTACAGTGGGAGAGATCACAAGGAAATGGAGGCAGCCTAGTTCCAATAAAACTTTATTTACAAAGGCAACCAGTGGGCCAGATTTGTTAACCTCTAATAAAAGGCCTGTCTTCTGATTTAACTAGAAATAGTTAGAAGAAAAAGAAGGGTGAAAGCTGAGTCTTTATGTACCATAGCAGGAAATCAGTATGTTAACACCTAAATTTGATGTCCTGCAATATTCTTGTTATATACAGGGCAGTACATAATATACTATTTAGGATATGTAAATCTTTTATTGTCTTAGCTTACTTTCTATTGCTTTAGATGGTGATTTATTTATTTATCATGGACTTGTTAGATGTTTATATCTTCTTTTTCCAGGAAAGTGAGAGGCTCTTTAAGCAGTACTACATACAATAAAACTACAAATATGTTTATATTTTTAGTTTTGTAGTTATTTATTTTTAAAATAAAAATTTTTAATGTATGTGCATGTGTGATTTTGAATATAAATATAATACACATGTGTTGGTGTATGTCTATGATCCTAGCAGTGAGAAGGCAGTCAATACCAGCCTGAGCTACATAGTAAGAACCTGTTTCTAAACAACAAAAACACTCTGTATGTGTGTGTAAGTAAAAAGAGATGCTCTTACTCTTTAACCTTGTTCCTCACTGAGTTGAAGCAAACCCATGTTAAAGGCCATGGTTGAGCAGTGGAGATGAGGCTGGATTTTAGACCCTGGCACAGTACACAACCTGCACCACTATATGAGACCAGCACTGGTAGGATTCTGTACATGATGACATATGGGAAGAGTTTTAACTGCCAAACCTTGAGAAAGGGAGAGAAATGACGATGGCCCAGACTATTGCAGGGACCCTGTGTCACACTGAAGGTAGAAAGAAGTATGTCCCCTTGCTCATTCACTTTCCTTTCTTTTAGGTGACCTGCTTTTGGAGAGCTTCAACAGCTACACATTTTTATCCAATGGCTTTGTGCCCATACCAGCTGCACAAGATGATGAGATGTTCCAGGAGACGCTGGAGGCCATGTCCATCATGGGCTTCAGTGAAGAAGAACAGCTAGGTGAGTTTCATAATCTGTACCTAGTTGACTGGATTTGAGGTTCTGGGGGATTCCCTACTAGCCCTCATCTGGTAAGGATGGAAGGCTACTCTCTGAGTTCCCTACCTCTTGAGAGGAGGTAGAGAGAAAGAAAACAAAGAGAAGAAAAGTGAAACCTGTCATATGTGCCTTATTAGGCAAGTGGCTGAAGTATAAAGCTCTTTTGATTGCACCTGACCCAAACTGGCTTAAGAAAAAAAAAAGTGATTAATGCTGTTAATTACTTCTGCTTCACTGATGACACACTGACAGGAACAAGTTAAGAGCGGGAGGATTTATCTTGGCTCACGGTCTTTGAGGGTCTTGGTCTACCATGGAGGGAAGGCATGGTGGATCTGTTCAAACCATGGTAGTGGGAATGTGTAGCAGAGATCCTTAAATCACAGCAGGCAGGAAGCAGAGTGGGAAGGACTAATCCCTACTCCTAAAGGCTCTCCAAATAGCACAATAAATTTGGGACCATGAGCTGGAAAGATGGAGGATGGCTCAAAATCAAACCATAGTAACTCCTGAATTGGAAGACTCAGACAATACTAGTTGCAGGTTCAGTAGTATCTAGGGACTCAGAATTTCTTTAAAAGCTGGTTTCTGCTTCTCCATTGTTTTTTTGTTTTCAAGATTTATTTATTATTTATAAAATGTTCTGACTGCATGTACACCTACACACCAGCAGAGGGCACCAGATCTCATTATAGATGGTTGTGAGCCACCATGTGATTGCTGGGAATTGAGCTCATGACCTCTGGAAGAGCAGACAGTGTTCTTAATCTCTGAGCCATCTCTCCAGCCCCTGGTTCTCTATTGTTTAACAGGAAGGTCCCTATATAGGCCTATATAGTTTTCTTGACAGCAATGCAATTGTATCCCAGTATCCCAGTTCTTATAGACTTAGGGTTTGTGGCCAAAGTGTAGAGGGGCTCTCTGTTATAGCCCCAAATAGTGGCATCTCACTAGCTTGAGTTGATGGGCCTAGGTAGCATGTGCATTCCTTGGCTGCCTATTAGTTAGGACCATGGGACAAGGAAGTATGGATGCTAAGAGCAGCCTCTTGAGGCTGACATATTAGACCTCTATAAGGTGGCACAGTGTCTGTGGGGCTCTTCCTAGAAATTCAGCTTTGTTGATAAACTGATGTTGACCAATATCATTCCACAACTGGATGTGAAACCCTCTTGGCCCCTGTTGGCATCCATGCTGTGACTCCAGAAACACTGTTCCTTCTGGTGTGGACCAGCTCTAGCATTCAGAGTTAATTGGGGCAAGACTGTGGTAAACTGGCCTCCCTTCTACACCATCAGGGGTCCCAGAAATATCCACTTGCTACAGTGAGGCCACAGGATGAGCTGGTGCCCATAGGATAACCTATGGACTAGAAAAAATAAAATAAAGGTTCTAGGACAGAGTTGACAGATGGGTAGTGTTGTGGCATTTGACCAACCCCATCAACAGCCAAGGCCATGAACATCTAATGCATCTTCTTGTGGACAAGGGTCAGTTTGGTTCCTAATTCAGTTTTAAGAAAACACAAAAAAGATTAAGTTATAGACTGGGTCCGAGCCATGTGCTTCTTGTTTTCCCCTTAAGACACCAATGTAGTTTATTCAAATATTCAATGTAGTTTATTCAAATAGTGAGAGAAAGAAGGAAAACAGGAATAAACTGGAATAGCTTATAAAAGTTTGATTGATAAAAGTTGTTATTGTCTGTCCCTGTAAAAGGGGGCAGATGGGGCCATTTAAATTGTCTTTTGGAAAAACAAAAGACTGCAAAAAACAAAACAAAAAAAAAAATGACTGCTGTATAAATGCTCACAGGAGAGAAAAAGAGAAGCTAGTAGGAAACAAAACAAGACTTTTAGCTTTTTGAGGCAGGTCTCAAGTTGCCCAGGATAGCCCAGAATTCCTTCTGTTGCTGAAGATGATCTTGAACACCTGAGTGTTTCCTCCTGAGTGTTGGGATTACAGGCGTGTGTTACCACATCTGCTTCATGTGGTACAAGCCCAGGGCTTCCTGCAGGCTAGGCAAGCCCTCTACCAATGGCTATGTCCACTGTGATCTCCTCCCTACCAGCCCCCTGTGCTGGGGATGGAGCCTAAGTCTTGCATTATGTCAGACAAACATTTTTGGTACACTATTTAATGGCACCCCTGAGTGATTGATTTCAGTTTGTAGACAAGGAAACTGAGTCAGAGAAGTGAAAAGGTTTGTGCTGGGACTCACTCTTGGGGACCTTGCTTTGTCTGACTTCTTGAATAATTTATGTCAGGGACAAGATGGGAAGCAAAGCTAAATGGCCAGGCACTCAGGAGGCTGAGGCAGAAGGGTTATTGTGAGTTTGAGGCCAGCCTGAGCTACATAGTATGCTTGAGTAGACAGGTCTCAGAGACAGAAAAACAAACAAACAAATCATGCATAAAGGCACATACCTTTAATCTCAGCTTTAATCTCAGCACTAGAGAGGCAGAGCCAGAACAATCTCTGTGAGTTCCAGGCCAGCCAGGGCTACATGAAAGATACTGTCTAAAACAAAACCAAGCAAGCAAATAACCCAATAAGTAAAATGAAATATAATAAAAATAAAAAGTATAATAAACAAAGCCTTAATGCAGGCTCTTGCCTACTGTTAATAAACAATGCAGTGCTCACCCTGAGATGCTGGTCCTCAGCTCTGTTCTGGTACTCTCAAATGTTCCTTTTAGCCACACAGAGCATACCTTAAACCCAGCCCTGCCTGGGATCTGATAATACTGTCCATTTTCCTGATTAATTGTTATAGTGATTAGATTTTTGGCAGGTGCAGCTGATTTTTTGTTTTTGTTTTTGTTAAGATGACTTTTAACTTAGGATAGTTTTCTACAAAAGATAAACTTGAGGAAAAAGAATAAAAAAAGAAAAACAACGTAAAGCAGATCCAGATGTGGTGATACACCTTTAATCCCAGCACTTGGGAGGCAGAGGCAGGCAGATCTCTGAATTTGAGGTTAGTGTGGTCTACAGAGAGAGTTTAAAGACATCCAGAGATTTACAGAAAAGCTATGTTTTGGAAAAAAGAAAAAAATGAAAAGAATTTTTAAAGGAAAAAATTAAGTCAGTGATGGAACAGATAGGACACAGATGAGACAAGGTTTACCATGCTTTGCCTTCTATGGTGGTATGTGACTATAAACATAGCACCTGGGAGGATGAGGCAGGAGGATGGAGTTTAAAGTCAGCTTGAGCTAAGCATCAGTGAGATATATCTGAAAGTAGAAAAATGTGTAAACCTATGCCCTAAAGACATTAACGTAAGTCCGTAGTTCCAGCTCTAGAGGTTGTCACTGCTGCCATCTACTGGTGAGTTCTGGGGGTGCTGCTAAATATTCCTTGGGTGCCCAGGTCTGCCCAAGAATTTCTGTTCACCCTCGCTCTGCAGGCACTTTGGCAATACCTAGCTTAGACTTGTACTTTTGAGAACCATGAAGCCAGCACATTTTAGTTTACTAAGTTCCTTTTGTGGGTGTAGTACAAAAGAGAACACCCTTAGCAATGCCCTGTCTGTAGCAGCTTCACAGTGGAGAGGAACCAGTGGTGGTGGGGATTAGTTAACAACTGAATCTTCCTCCTCCTGACTGTGTCTGGGCATTACAGTCTGAGGACACTGCTGTGAGAGACCTAAAACCCTTGGGGAACAAAGAAAGATGGAATTTCTAGGCTTTGTTCTTGGTGACTAGTTCTACAGTTCACGTAGGACAACTGTCGACACTGATACGTTACACATCTTCTACCCACCAGACCTTGTCTTCACTTTTTACCCACCCATCTTTATCCATCCTCTATCCATCCACTCATTCACTCTATTCATTCATCTTTAATCCATTCAGCTCCATTCATATATCCATTCTCTATCCATTTATCTATGTATATGTCAATCCTTCATCATCTTCCACCCACCTTACCACCTATATCACTCCTCCATCCATCTATACATCTATTTATTCTTCTATCCATAAGAGTCAGTGAGTTACATTTGGTCCACGGCTAAAGCTTTCAAGTCTCTGCTGCATAGAGAAATGAGGTTTTTAGTAGCTTCCTGGAAGTACTCAGCTCTCACATCCAGGCATCTTCCCCTGCAAGCCAGGGAGTCAGGCAATTTGGCCCTTGTCAAGATGAAAGAACTGAGAACTTAGTCTACAGAGAGATGGCACTGGTTGACTCTGGGTGTCCAGTGATGATTAGATTGCCAGCCTTCAAAATATTGGGTTGTTACTATCTAATCCACTCTTCTCTCCCTACTTCAGCCATCTTGAAGGTGGTATCATCTGTCCTTCAGCTTGGAAACATTGTCTTCAAGAAGGAACGGAACACAGACCAGGCATCCATGCCTGATAATACAGGTACTTGTTGCTTGTCGCAGTGGTGATAGCTTCAGGAATGGGATGGCAGGTCCTACTCAGGCACTGGTGATGTTCCCCTTATCTATGGCTGCACATGGCAGTCATTTGTGTTCTAAAAGTACAAGATAACACAAGGAGGGAGTTTGAGAGAAAAAGGCCATCTTATTATAACATACTGTTATAATTATGTTATTTATCGTTACTTTATTAATAGTATTTTTTTTTAGACAAGACCTCACTGTGTAGCACAGACTGGCCTGGAACTCCAGGTTCTCCTCCAAGTGCTAGGATGGCCTCTACCATGCTGGCTGCCTGACTTATTACTAATAACTGTTGTTAGCTCCTTTCGATGCCTCCTGTGGAAGTTAAACTTTTATCAGAGGTGTGTCTATATAGGAATGCCCCAGCATGCACAGGGCTGGTACCATTTGTAGTCCTAGCCATTCACTCAGGCTTTGGGCATGTTCCCCATGGCTATGGGGCCTTTCTTCTGTCACTGCCTCTTTCTTCAAGTGTTTCATGGCTGCATATCCTACAGTACAAAGTCAGAAGCCTAGTGTTTCTGGGACAGTGACATTCCCCCTCTGGCGCTAGTGGCACCTATTTGCTGGCATAGCTAAAATGCTTTTTTTTTTTCCTCACAAAGCTGCTCAGAAAGTTTGCCAGATGGACCCTCATGGGTCATCTCTTCTGAACCTTCTTCTTTATTGAATAAGCATTTCCTAAGCAATTTCACTCTGCCATGACTTAGGACACATCAGAAAAAAGTCAGAGAGGCCCTTCTTATGGTACACAGTCTTGTTGAGGAGCTAGGTCTTGAGTTTTCTGCAGATAAAACACAGGTGACTCAACTGACCCTAGATTTCAGGTAATCCATACACTTTCCATCATAAGAATATTACAGGGGACAGGAGAGATGGCTCAGAGGTTAAGAGCTCTTGCTGCTCTTCAAGAGGACCCAAGTGTGAGTCTCAGCACCTACATCAGGAATCTCACAACTACCTGTAACCTCAGCTCTAGGGTATTCATCATTCTTTTCTCCACCCACATGCATGTATGCCTACACACACACACACACACACACACACACACACACACACACACTTAAATAAAAATAAGACATTTAAAAAGATATTCTACTATCTAAAAAGAGATTCTACTATTTATTTGTCTGAAATTCATATTTAATTCAGAACCCTGGTTCACCTCCTCTGGGTTTTCCACCACTAATTCTGGCTATCTTTCTTGAAAATACTCAACATTTTGTGCTTTTGAGAAGATCCCCTTGCTCCTATCATTCTTGGTGGCAGCTGAATATCAGCTTTCTAGTTTTAGGACCACCAGAGACTATATGTTGTACTGCTTTACAGCACCACAGAGACCACCCTATTGAGCATATATTGTATATTACCCTCCACAAATGTGGCATGTAAAAAGGATCCAATTCCCTAACAGAATCCAGAGAGATAGATGAACAAATAGCTTGTGAAGCAATTGAGGGACCCTAAACTTCATGTACTATCTGCTGGGCATGTGTACATGCACAGACACACCACCACCACCAAGCCACAGAGAGATAGGCAAATCTTGATGTGTAGGAAGCAGCTGTGTTTTTGTGTTTTTGAAAGTAAGTTTTTAATTGCATAAATACACATAAGCCACATGACCAGAATAGACATTTATGAATACATTTTAGTTTTCTTTCTTTTGCAGTTGTTTTTATTTGTTTGCCTTTTGTTTTGTGAGGCAGGGTCCCACATAGCTCATGCAGGACTCAAACTCTCTGTGTGGACAGAGGTGAGCTTGCCCTTCTGATGCTCCTCCCTCCATCCCTCAAGTGCACCACCTCATAGGAGTGCTACTACTTTTTTAAAGGGAAATAAACAGTATAGATGACAGTGATATCCCCCTCTGGTGCTAGTGGCACCAATTTGCTGGCATAGCTAAAATACTTTTTTTCTCACATAGCTGCTCAGAAAGTGTGCCACCTTGTGGGGATTAACGTGACAGATTTCACCAGAGCCATCCTGACCCCACGTATCAAAGTTGGACGGGATGTGGTACAGAAAGCTCAGACCAAAGAACAGGTAATGATGCTGTGGCTGCTTATGCTGCAAGCCTTTCATTCATTTTCCCAACTATCCACCTGTCACCCACCTACATGTTCATCCATCCTAGCTCTCTACTCACCCATCCATTATCCACCCAATCATTCACCATCTACCTGTCCATCCAACCACTCATCGAGCTAATGACCATCCATTTGTAATCCACCATCTACCCACCCATCCATCCACTGATCAGCCAGCCCAACCACCCTTCCATTTACCCATTACGCACCCCTCTGCAAATCCATTCATCTATCAGCCCTTCATCTACCGCCCCTACCCATCCATCCACTCAATACTCAACCATCCATCAATCCACTCACCAGCCCACCCAACCATCCATTTACACATCAACCACCCCCTACCAATCCACTTATCTATTAGCCTACCATTTCTCTACCCGCCCATCTGTCCATTCACCCCTATACCCTTCATCCATCCAATACTGAAATATTTGCAGTCCTATGTCAACTTTTGAGGACACTGCTAACCAAAAGTAGAGTCCTTCACCCATCACTGACCTTAGAGACCTGGCCTGTGGAAATGTCTGTGTATATTTTCAGGAAGCGAACAGACAGCCTCTAACTGATTATTGAAGGGAACAAGCTCGACAGGATTCTCATGGATGGTATTTTTATTATCCATCCAGTCATTTGTTAAGTCTGACCACTCTTGGTGCCACTTTCCTGATGGTAGTACCTGTGTTTCCTTCATTGCCCCTGCAGGCTGACTTTGCCATCGAAGCCTTAGCCAAGGCCACCTACGAGCGCCTTTTCCGATGGATTCTCAGCCGTGTGAATAAAGCCTTAGACAAGACCCATCGGCAGGGGGCATCCTTCCTGGGCATTCTGGATATTGCTGGATTTGAGATCTTTGAGGTATATCCATGATCTTGGTCATCTGGGATATGGCTTTGAGACATTGTTGTTTTGGAGAAAGGCATAGATAAGTCCTACAGTAGGAAGCTATCTGGTTAAGGTTATGCTTGAGTATATGAGAAATATAAATCCACTATGCATTGGCTTGTGTTGGTCAGCAAAGCTAGATGCAGTAGGCCAGACTTACCTGCTTTGTTTTCTACCACATTGGTTCCATCTGCAACAGCTCTTCCCTCATGGTGCCAATAGAGTGCCAGAGCTCCAGATTGCCACTTAGCAATCTTAGAAACAAGCATTTCATTTCTAAGAGCATCGATCCAGATCTTGAAGTATAAGTTGTATTGGTTCCTGCTCTCTTAAGTTGAGCCAGTGGGTCATCTCCAAGCCAAGCATCGAGCTCAAGATGTTACCATATTTCATGTAGTGTATGAAGAGTGCCTGAGTCCCACTCCCATGAGTTGGAGATAATTTCTCAGAGAAAGAGATTGATAGATGTATCAAAGAGGTCTACTGTGGGATCACCCTGTCTTTTGAGCCTTGGTTTCCCTGCATGTGGAATGGTGATAAGAGTGTGTCTTATATGGTTAGTCCATCTATATATAGATCGTGCGAAGGTAGAAGAGGCAAGTGCCCTGTGGTATGGGTGTCGGTCTGTTTTGCTAGTCTTATTGTACTTTACACAGTCTTAGTTGAGGCTTGCACCTCTCTGGGTGCTGAGGTGGAAGGAAGGGCTTTTTAGGGAGCCATGTCCAGGCTATGGGGTTGCTTGCAGCTGAACTCCCTGCCTTATGATCTCACCCAGCTCAGCTGTCCCCTACCCCATGTGTATGTGCAGGTAAACTCCTTTGAGCAACTGTGCATCAACTACACCAATGAGAAGCTGCAGCAGCTGTTCAACCACACCATGTTCATCCTGGAGCAGGAAGAATACCAAAGAGAGGGCATTGAGTGGAACTTCATCGACTTTGGCCTGGACCTGCAGCCTTGTATTGAGCTGATTGAGCGGCCAGTAAGGGGATGGCACTGTGCATATGTGGCCCATTTGTACACATCTGGTTGGAGCATGTTTTCCATGTGGACAGTGTCTCTGGGCAAGTCCTGGAAGACTGTAAATGAAGTCCTTAGGAACGAGGTCCTGCTTTCTGTTGATCTATGTTTTTAATCAAAGTTTTTGATTGTTTTTGTTTTTTTATACCACCCCTCCCTCTTTTGAGTGAACTCACTAGCAACTCAGTATGTAGACAAGATTAGCCTCAAACCCTAAGAGTCTCTCTGCCTCAGCCTTGTAAGTGTTAAGATTAGTCATTCTGGTCCTCAGCAAAATAATTATTTTAGTAATTCTTGGCTTGCAACCCAGGACTTTGCTCACACTAGGCAAATGCTCTTTCACTTTAAAGTTTAAAGATGGTTTTATTAGCTCATATATATATATATATGTTTTTTGAGGTAGGGTCTCATTATAGCCCAGGCTGGCCTCAGCTTTCCTATTCTAAGATTAGGATATACACCACCATAATGCAATTCCCCAAGGTTTTCTCTTCCTCTCTTCTGCACATTCATTTCCAAAGAGTCTGTGCTTTGTCTACTGATGTATCCCAAACTTCTAAAGCTATAGCAGGTGAACAGTCACTGTGTGCTGGGCCTCTTCTTTTAAAGTTGAGCTATAACTATGAGCAAGATTGTCATGGACCCTTACCGCCTGGAAGAGCTGGTGGTGAAACCAAACTGACACTCCTGGAAAGGCACTATGGAGGACAATTAAGAAATGAGATGGAATTCTCAAAGCGGAGATAGTTCTCACAGGGTGAATGATACATTCTGACACCTTAATTTAGGCCTTCTCAGACACAGGAAAAGCTTTGCTGAGAGGGATACTGGGTAAATTTATAAGGAAGCAAAGCAACAGACTCATTTGAAATTCTTGTGTGACCTTAACTGAATATAGTGGCTTACACCTATAATCCTACCACCCAGGAAGCTGAGGCAGGAGAATTGCTGCAGGTTTGGGTCTAGTGTTGACTGAAGAGTGAACAGCCTGGGATATAGTGTCTCAAAGCCTGTCTGAGAGCCTGAGAGGCTGTGTCTCAAACAAAACAATAAAAGAAAAACAGATGGGGATATAGCTCAGACTATAGAGGGCTTGCCTAGCTGGCTCTAGGCCCTGAATTCCATTCTCACTCAAGGTGAGAGAGGGGAATGCAATCTTTACAATGTTTGTGTATTGCCCAGCCTGAGTAGCCATAAGATTTGTGCTCTGTTAGTTCTTGCTTTCAATCTCTCAGGCTCTCTATTGACTGAAGGGTAATGATTTAATAGATTTGAGGGTGGAGGAAAGAGGACATGGATTTACCTTTGACATAAGCAAAAATGCAGTAGCAGTGCCAGGAGGAGTCCTGTGTATGACCTCTCTCTTTTTGAAGGGGAAAATAATTTTTGAAATAGGGTCTCACAGCTCAGCCTGGCCTTGAACTTGTTTATAGCTGAACTTAGCACTGAACTGATCCTCCACTTCCCCCACACCAAGACTCCAGTCCTGTGCCATCACACCTGGCTGCGTGTGTAGAATCTGGATGGATGGCTTTTCATTGTCAGACTGGGGTCCTTCTGCCTGGTGGTGACTTTTCTTTCCTGTGTCCCCAGAACAACCCTCCGGGTGTGCTAGCCCTGCTGGATGAAGAATGCTGGTTCCCCAAAGCTACGGACAAGTCTTTTGTGGAGAAGCTGTGTTCAGAGCAGGGCAATCACCCCAAATTTCAAAAGCCTAAGCAGCTAAAGGACAAAACAGAGTTCTCCATCATCCACTATGCTGGGAAGGTACTGATCAAGAGTCCCAAAGTTACCTGGGTGGATGTTCACAGCAAGGGTGCTCTGGCAATGGCTGCACCCTGCACAGACTTGTAGCAAGTCAGTTTCCAGTTAGGGACTCTGTATAACTTATCTAAGTGTCTGTTAGGAGCGAGAGTGAGCATCTCTGATGTATGTCAACTGTACTGATCAGACTGTTCTTC
The DNA here is from genome assembly GCF_907164565.1 of Psammomys obesus. NCBI lineage: Eukaryota > Metazoa > Chordata > Mammalia > Rodentia > Muridae > Psammomys > Psammomys obesus. The sequence continues at coordinate 279,100 of NW_026596415.1, forward strand.
TCTGTGAAGACTCCAAATACTGCTTGCTCCATGTCAAGTCTAACAAGCAAGGTTTCTGGAGGGAGGGGACCAATAGATTCACAGGACCCCTGTACTTCATCTGGGGGAATCCATGATAGCTGATATCTTCATCATTGTCACATGGTCATCATCAGCATCTTGGATATTAGTGTGTCCTGAATAGCATAGAAAAGCTACAGCTAGCCTCTGCTGGCACTGCACACACACGGCAAACAGACACACGAAGGCATAACAGCCATGCTTACAAAATAAGTAAATACTTTAAAAAGAGAAGTTATAGCTTGTTCTGACTTATAGAATTCTTTTATTCACCCATCTTCTTTTCACAGTGAATCATGAGAACAGACAGTACCACATCCAACAAAGGATTGGTAGACTTCAGATCAAAGACCACATCTGGCCTATTTCTTGTTTCTATCAATATAGTTTTATTGGAACATAGTCAGGCTCATTTGTTTTCATAAGATCTATGGTTTCTTTGGTGTTATAAGAGCGGAGGTGAGACATTGTGACAGATTGGATAGCCCACCAGGCAGAACATATTCACACTCTGGCCTCTTTACCAAAGTTTCTTGTCTCCTGCTTTATACTCAGTGGAGCTTATGTCTCTTTAAGCATATCCTGGTAACATTTTTTCCAGGCTCCTACATGTTTTTTTCCAGTCTTCTCACAGATCAGGACTTGTCACCACCATAACAACCCACATCCCATCATAACCCAACAGAGCTGTATTGTCAGTTCACTCTGTGTTGTGGTCACAGTCATTAACATTGGGCATTTTAAGCAAGTCAGGAATTTCAAGAGGCCTCAGTGTCCTTTTCTACATATCCATGTATCAAAGTCTCCAGCTAACAGGCTAGTGCTCAGCGGCAGAGCACTTGCCTTCTGTGAAGGTTAGTCTCAAGCTTTCAGCCATCTGGGAGGGAGTCTCAACAGAGGAATTACCTAGGTCAGGTTGGCCTGTGGGCATGTTAGGAAGGGGATAGTTGTATTTATTATTAATTAAGGTGCAAAGACCTACCTTGAATGTTGGTGGCACTACCTCATGGGTGACAGGGAGAAAACATGAAACAGAAGCAAGCAGCATGGGCACTTTGTTTCTTTCTGCCCTTCTCTATGGATGTGATGCTTTGAGTCCCTGCCCTGACTGTTCTCAGTGATTGACTTAAGCTTGAAATTGTGAGCCAAAAATCCCCTTTCCTTGCTTTGGGTCAGGGTGTTTATCATAACAACAGAAATAAACTAGAGCACCTACCCCTGGTTCAATCCCCGGTAATATAATGAAGTACCGTAAAATAAAGCTTTGAAGATGTAAGAATCCTATTCATCAGTGGAGGAAAAGCCTCTGAATTTAACCGTGAGGGTTCCAATCAAGCTGCCCTAGAGTAGGAGAAAACACGGAATGTCTAGGACAGCTTTTGTTACCATTAGCCTCCCTGGCCATTTCCAGGCCTTACTGTGAGACTTTGGCAAAGGTGGCTCCTCTGAGGCTCTGTGGAACAGCAAGAGGCTTCTCTGGCACTAGCTTATCACTGGTGAATGCCCTGTTATGTACAAGATCCCTGAAGATTCTGACCTATTGGTCTCTTCCTTGGTGTTGGTGGTAGTCTCAAAAAATGTCATTTCCCATCTGATTTCTAGAGATGTGAGAGGAATATGGGAGGATTTGGGCTTTGTAGTGGGTTTCTGAGCCAGGGAACCTGATGACAGGGTGGCTTTTGGCAGGTGGACTATAATGCAAGTGCCTGGCTAACCAAGAATATGGACCCGCTAAATGACAACGTGACCTCACTCCTCAATGCCTCCTCTGACAAATTTGTGGCTGACCTGTGGAAGGATGGTAAGACTTCCTGCCCTGGATGCAGCTTTGAGCTGGAAGGCTGAACACCTCAGACCTACTGCCCTGGTTTCTACATCTGCCCCTGACTGGGAGACCCCATGTAGAAACAGGGAGAACAGACTTTCACAAGCTAATGATGTCACATTGAAACAGCTTTATCCACATAACATTCAGTTCTCCCTTCATAGGAAGTAAGAGCTTATTCTTTGCTAAGTGTGAGTGGCTGTGGCTGTACAAGACAGGTTCGGTATACCCCAAATGGCATGACTTAATGTGGAAATGGTATCATGAGGTTTTAATGTCCCAGAACAAAAGGAAGTCATAAATAAAGGCAATCTTTTAAGGACTCTTGTGAGAATCTGATGGTATTCTTAGCTTTGGGGTTGGCAGAAGTTGGTGGTCTGTTAAGACAGCCCAAAAGGTGTCATATTAATATTACATCAGGCATGGATGTAGATGATGAATGTCCATTTAGGGACTAAAGATAGCCCAAGATGATTTAGCTCTGGACGTGCAACATTCTAACTCTCCATAGTTACCAATATGTCAGCCTTGTAGAATCTTTAACATAGATCTGCCTTCCCCTCCACCCCCAGATAATTCAGTTCACAGTCTATTCTTAAACAAGGGACACTGACTCCTCCATCCCATTCCTGGAGTCACCGAGAAGGTCCTGTTTCAGGGCCCCAGAAGTGGTGTAACTGGGCATAATGAAGCAGTCCCCATCTGAAGTCAGAAGGACTGTATGTTAGAGTCTCTGCCACATATGATCTTGGCTATGTTGCCTGACTCTGTTAAGCGTGGATGTCCTCATTTGTAAACTGGGTTAATACCACATCCCACTTGCCCTGGGAGTTGTATGAGGTTGACTCTCACCAGTGGCTCTCAGCCTTGCACCAGGGTCTCCCGGTTCAACTCCAGGCTGGGGCTGGAGCTTGGGCACACAGGAAGCTCTGGCTCCATCCAGTGTTGCATCAACAGGGCATGATGGCGCCACCTGCTGGGATGGTGGGTGCTTCTCATTCCACTCTAAAGAAGACTAATGGTTATGTGGCAGAGCACCTGCCCAAAACAAAAGCTCCCCTGATAATATTAGTAGGTAATAATATTACCTACTAATGCTTGGTCTGTCAAGCACTTACCAGCGTGCTCAGTTCCTCCTCAGGGAACTTGCTGTATCTTCTACCTAGAATATCCTTTCACTGGATACTTATGTATGCATGGAAAGGTGGTAAACCAGCACATCTATGTGGTCACTCCCTTCTTTCTGTAGCTTCTCAGAGATCAGCTTCTCAGACACACACTTCTCATCACCCTGTGTGAGGAATGTCACTTCTCCTCTTCTTGTCCCCTCATCCTCTTTTTCTCCCTTTTTCTTTCCTCATCCCACTCCTTCCATCTCTCCCTCCCATCATAGCTCATTACACTTCATTGTCTGCCTCCTTCTGTTAAAGATTGGTAACCTGGGGCTGGAGAGATGGCTCAGAGGTTAAGAGAACTGATTGTTCTTCCAGAGGTCTTGAGTTCAATTCCTGACAACCACAAGGTGGCTCACAACCATCTATAATGAGATCTGGTACATTCTTCTGACATGTAGGCAGACAGTGCATACATAATAAATAAATAAATAAATAAATAAATAAATAAATAAATAAATAAATAAATAAATAAATGAATGAATGAATAAATAAATAAATAAATAAATGGATAAATAAATAAATAAATAGGTTAACTAATTTAAAAAAAAATTGGTAACCTATAGGCTGAGGTAGACAGGGTCTTTGGTGAGTGCTTAGGGCCCCATACATGGTCGGTTCTTAGAAAATTTCTGGGGGTAAAAGAAGTATTAAAGGCTGAGGGCTTTCTATGCTTTGTGTTCACATTCCATCTTTAGGAGATGCTACTATTGCTTACATTGTTAAAAAAGGAAAATGGAACCACACATGGTGCCAGGGCCAGGCTACCAAGTGAGTTACTACCAAGAATGAAACTGACTCATTTGGTCTCTGTGATAAGAACAGAGGATGTTGGTTTATCCTGCCACTCAGGTGTTCTCAAAGATGCCCACATTAGAGGCTCTTTCCCCCAGCCCTTACCCCTGCCAGCACTGACCATCATAGGAAAAGATAGGAGATGGTACCCCAAATGGGGTCTAGAGTCTCCCATAGAATATCACTTGCATAAAACACCTCCCTTGACCACCATCTTCACAGTTTGATCCTCTAGCTTAGAGCAAATCCCAGAGACTAATGTCATTCTTCATGTACCCAACAGTGGACCGCATTGTGGGGCTGGACCAGATGGCCAAGATGACTGAAAGCTCACTGCCCAGTGCCTCCAAGACCAAGAAGGGCATGTTCCGCACCGTGGGCCAGCTCTACAAAGAACAGCTGGGGAAGCTGATGACTACACTTCGCAACACCACACCTAACTTTGTGCGCTGTATCATCCCCAACCATGAGAAGAGGGTGAGGCATCCCCTAGCATGGAGCTTCTGCTATGGGATAGTGCTGGAGAGCTGCAGAGAGGAACCTGGGGGGCAGCAAGGCAAACTAATGAGGTGGATAGGCAGAAAAAAGAGGTCTGACCTTGGTTCCTGCCCAAGCACCCTCAAGGAAACCTGTATCTAGACATATGGAAAGTTGTCTGGATTTGGGGTCTACTCCCCAAGCCTGAAAGCAAAGGAGAACAAGAGAAGGAGGGAGGGAGAGAAAAAAAGAGAGAGGAAGGGAAGAAGGGAGGGAAGGAGACAGGGAGAGAAGAAGGGAAGGAGAGAGGAAGGGAGACAGGGAAGAAGAGAAGAAAGGAAGGAGGAAGGGAGGGAATCTTTCCAGAGATTGTTCAGATGGGTAGAGGCATGGTGCGTGAGGCTACCAATACTTCCATTCTTCCGGCAAATGCCTGCCAAGCTGCTATTTGTGACTGACAGTTGGGATACAGAGTTGAAGAAATCACTGGGGACACATTTTCTTGTCACAATGAGAAGGGGATTGATACAGCATCTAGTAGAGAGAGAGACCAGGGGGGCTGCTGGACAAATCATTATGTGCTGCATTTTCCCCACAACAGAGAATTAATGGGCCCAAAATATCATTGGTACTGAGGTTGTGGGAGACCACAGGGACCTTGACACACAGGCTATTACTATGATGGTAAATTAGAAAAACAACAAAAAGCTGGGGTATCTACCTCAAGAACTTTAAGAATGGGTAGATGGGCTGGGGAGATGGCTCAAAGGGTAAAGGCTTTTGCTGCCAAAGCTAATATTCTGAGTTCCATCCCTGGGACCCACAGGACCCACATGGCAGAAGGAAAAACTGACTGCCACAGGATGTCCTATGACCTCCATGTATGCATTGTCATACCTGTGCCCACACCTATCCCCCCACATATATACATCGTAAATAAATAAATGCCATTTACAAAGGAATGGGTAGGCATCAACTTGGTGAAGTGCACAGTGGAGTATGAGTGTGTTTGGAAACATTTTAGACCAAGGGTTTGTGGTAAGAAAATTTATAGAGGTGAGAAGAGTCTAGGCAAGAAAACTGTCACTAGGTCATTTTGTATTGTTTTTGTTTTGTGTGCATGCTTATGGCTATGGGATGCACATACACAGTCAGAAGACAAGAGCTGGTGTCAGTCCTTAGGTACCTTCCACTTCTGTGTGGAGAGCTTTCTCACTAGCCTGGAACTTTCACTGAGCTAGTCTGTGAGCTTTTCACAATCCTCCTGTCTCTGCCTCCCATCTTATAATTCTAGGATTACAGGTACACACCATTATGCCCACCTTTTTACGTGGGTTCTATGGATTTTAACTTAGGGACTCATACACTTTATGGAGTGAGCCATCTTCCCAGCCCCTTTGTTTCATTTTGATACATGATGGCATAAGGTAGGGATAGGACTATACTAGAATATGGAGTTCCTTTTGTGATGACTAGAGATTGGCTAGCCTGTCTCTAGGAAGCCACTGAAGGAGTTTAAGCAGTGGGTCATGATCAATATTATACTTTAGATCAAATAAGGAGTTAGAAGGAACAGGTAGGACTGAGGGGAGATGACCAAATTGGAAGGGGCTATGGTTGTCTGAGAGATGGCTCAACCATTTAAAGTGCTTGCCACACAAGTGGGACTTGAAACCCCAGAAACCCACATAAATGGCTGGCTAGGTATGGTGGCCCACTTGTAACTTTAATCTCAGAAGACAGAGACAGGGAATCCACAGAACAATCCAGTTAAGAAACTAGCTGTGCTGGTGAACTTTGAGTTTGAGTGATAGAATGAATGAATAAATGAATGAATGCCTCAATGAATAAGATAGAAGAGTGATTGACAATGATTTCTGACACCAACTTTGGGCCTCCAATGTGCACACATATAAACACACATACATGAATATACACATATCACGTACACATATACACATCTCACAAATCACACATAGATACATATAGCACATACTCATATCACACTCATATACACATACATTGTGCTCTCATGCACACATCACACACATCACACACATACACTGTGCTCTCATAGACATTCAAAAACATGAATGCACATATATGCACACCACATCTACTTTTTTAAAAAAAACAGAAACTTACTGGGAGAGACTTGGGAGCTAAGGACTAAGGATGGTGATGGCACAGTAGTGAGGGAGAGTAGAGTGGGGGAAAAACAGCCAAACTTCTGGCCAGGGGTGCTAGCACCACCAAGCACAACCAATATTGTGGGACAAATAGGGGTTTCCAAAGCATAGAAACCCAGAGATGGCAACTGGGGACACTGTTCCTCAGCTAAACCCCTATGAAGACTGCCAGGTATGTTTTCTGGCCCTGAGGTCTTGGGCGTGCTGTTCCAGCATGACTTCTTCCACTTCCACAGTCTGGCAAGCTGGATGCATTTCTGGTGCTGGAGCAGCTGCGGTGTAACGGTGTGTTGGAAGGCATCCGCATCTGCCGGCAGGGCTTCCCCAACAGGATTGTCTTCCAAGAGTTCCGGCAACGGTGAGCCTGCTAGAGTTGATGAGGCAGTGGGGATCAAGCCTTGGAAAAAGCATGAATGATGGAGATGTGTTGGGTAACTTCTGCCCTGTATTTTTAGCTATGAGATCCTGGCAGCGAATGCCATCCCCAAAGGCTTCATGGATGGAAAGCAAGCCTGCATTCTCATGGTAAGCTTAACACTGGACCCTCCCCAGACATCCAACTCTGCCCTTCCACCTTTGGGTCATATTGCCAGTTGCTGATCTGGGTGGGATAGTTCTTAAATTCATGTCACCACTGACTAAGTGGTCCAGTTGAAAATAGCAACTCTTCTTCCTTCTTCCTCAGATCAAAGCCCTTGAACTTGACCCCAATCTGTACAGGATTGGGCAGAGCAAAATCTTCTTCCGTACGGGGGTCCTGGCCCACCTGGAGGAGGAACGAGACCTGAAGATTACTGATGTCATCATGGCTTTCCAGGCGATGTGTCGTGGCTATCTGGCCAGAAAGTAAATACAGTTTCCTGTATCCTAAAACTTTCCTTAAATTCATAGTAGAAACATAAGTCCAGAGAAGGGGATTTCCAGCCCTATATTGACATTCCCTGTTTCTAGGAAGCTGTCTATTTTAAGATGTGTCCTTAATCAACAACTTCCACCTGAAAGGAAAAGGAAGCTTCCAATTGAAACATATATGCTGGTTGTGGATGCAAACGGGGCAGAATGACAGCCAATGAACTTGAGAATTTTAGACCTGAGGGTTTTTTTTTAAATTCTTTCATGTATTACATCCTGACTGCATTTTCCCTCTCTCCTCTCTTCCTAGTCCCTCCCTACCACTTCCCCTCCTCCCCATCCACTCTTCCACTTCCCTTCAGGAAAGGGCAGGCCTGCCAGGTATATCAACCAAACATGGCATATCAAGTTGTAATAAGACTAGGCACCTCCCCTCATATTAAAGCTAGAGGAGGCAACCCAGTAGGAGGAAAATGTGGACTTAAGTTCTTATCCTCACCTCCTTACCGTATATGCTCAGATTTCTCCTGAGTGCAATCATTTATACCTCCTGAAATTGTTAAAGAGGGGTTAATGAAATGATGCACAGGAACGATGGCTAGTTTTCATCTCAGAAGTCTGCATCTCTGCCCAGTGTCCGAATAGGATTCCTAAAGTGGAACTTTACAAGTTGTAATGCTCCATCTGTTCTGTTTGGTGTCTAGATGAAAACTCAGGTTCCTAAAGGAAATTTACCCCAGAGAGATCCTGCAGGAAGCTAGAGCCTGGAGTGTGTGCTAGCATCAAGTATAGCCTACACCACATTGGCAGAGCCCTGATTGAGTCAAGCTGATTATCAGAGAGACTCAGTATGGCTAAAGCCAGATATTAGAGAACCGTTAGTATAACAGCAGACCTAATTTGTTAAGTTTTATAATTAAATTCTCTGTTGTCATCCTTTCTGTTCTCAAAATTGGTATTCTTAAATGTACCCACAGCCAATGTGGCAACCACCATGGCAGAATGGGTTTGTAGTCAACATTCTGTAGTCTTTCTCTCTTCCTTTTTCTTTATTTTTATTTATTTATTTATTTATTTGAGACAGGGTTTCTCTGTGTAGCCCTGGCTGTCCTGGAACTCATTCTGACCAGGCTGGCCTTGAAATCACAGAGATCCTAAGATTAAGGCACATGCCACCACACCAGCTCATTCTGTAGTTTTCAAACTCAGAACCATTTAAGAAATCCAGGTTTGGTTTGGTTTTAAGGTTTGAGATTTCTGAAATACTACCAAGGAATAAAGAAGTCTGTCAGAACTCAACTGGCACAGCTAGGGATGTGAAGGGTCCCTGTAGAAACAGCATAAAACATTTCCTTAGATACATTTCTAGCTTTCAACCTGAGGTGTGAGCCTAGAGTTTCTCTTGCCTTCTGAAAAAGGCTTTGTGAGTCAGATTAAGTGGCTTGTTGTCCAGATAGCATGCTGTGCTGATGCTCATAAAGCTCTATCTGGCTGAAGTGAATGCAGGATATCCTATGCAGAAAATGATGCCATGAACCGTGATGGAATCTTCTCATGGTTCCCTCCCTTACTCTCCTAGGGCCTTTACCAAGAGACAGCAACAGTTGACAGCCATGAAGGTGATCCAGAGGAATTGTGCTGCGTACCTCAAGCTCCGCAACTGGCAATGGTGGAGGCTCTTCACTAAAGTGAGTGATTGGCCCCACATCTTCCCAGACGCCACCTGACCTCCTCCAGTTCCATAACCCCAAGCCCTACTGGGATCTAGATATGGGAATGGAGGTGGTTCAAAGTGGCTCTGGAACTGAATCAAACCTCACATGCAGACCTGTAAAGGTTCTCCCCTTTGGCTTGTGGGTTACAGTCATGACTGAAGGGAGATCAAGGGTTTCTGTCACTTCAAGAATCCATCTTATTGTACTAGTATAGCAAACTCACTTCTCTCTGTAACCTTTGACAGCCATACTTCTGCCCTCCCTTTCTGTACTCCATCGATTCAAGATGCTATGGTGCCTTTTAGGATTGGCCCTTTCACTCAGGCTTGTTAAATAGGAAGCCACAAAATTGATAGTTCATTTTATTACTTGCTGCTTGAAGGACTTCTGGGTACCACTGGCCTCTGAAGCATTACTGGCTGCAGAAAGACATGTTTGCTGGCTGTAAAGTTATATATTCCCCTTTATGTCCTTGAGTGTGTAAATTCTTTCCCTGAAAAAGTATTTAAGAGTACCTGCTGTATGCCATGTGCTAGTTGCCATCATGGTTTCTGGCTTCGTGGATATGCCAGCTAACTGGAGAAGCAGATGAGTACAGGTGCAGACACAGATAATGGCAAATCCTGCTAAGTGTGCAAAGGCAACCATGGAGTCCATTGACAGAGGCTCTGGGTGTCAGACAAGCTGGGGAAGAAGCCTGAGGGCAAGCTGCTCTCTGCAAATGTTCCCATGAATCCACATTCAAAGGAACTATCTAGAGAAAACTGTCGTCCAAAAAGAAAAGCAGGAATCCAAGACAGCCTCCACAGCCTCTTTGACAATGGCAGCATTTCCTTAGCAGACTCATTGGTTCCCCCGTTGGTGAAGATAGTGGTGGGAAATTAACAATGCCCCTCTAAACCTAAAATTGTAAAGACTGATGAACAGCATGAACTAAGAAACAACTTATGATTTTAAATGATGAAAACAGAATATAAAACTAGGCATTCAGTTCAATACTTACCCTTTTGTTCTCTCTCTTTTTAAAAAAGAATTATTTATTTTATGTATATGAGTGTTCTATCTGCATTTACACCTGCCAGAAGAGGGAATCAGTTCACATTATAGATGGTTGTGAGCCACCATGTGGTTGCTGGGAATTGAACTCATGACCTTTGGAAGAGCAGACAGTGCTCTTAACCACTGAGCCATCTCTCCAGCACCTGTTCTCTTTTTTGAGACATAGTCCCTATGTAGTTCTGGCTGGTCTGGAACTCTCCATGTAAACCAGCCTGACCTGGAACCTACAGCAATCCTCTTGCTTCTGTTCCTTAAGTGCTGGGATTAGAGGCATGAGCCACCATGGCCAACCTTCAAGACTACTTTTAAACAGGAAAAAATGACTGGAACAGAATGCACTCTTCTAACGGTGACTATGACAAGGAAACGGTGGTGGAGGAATTTTCTCTTTTTTCCTTACAAAGATGAATAACTATCTCCAACTCCCTTGCTTCTTTCTCTTTTCATTTTGTTCTAATAAACTTGTCTAATAAGCTCAGTGGTAATCTAGGTTCAATACCCAGCACTGCAAAAAACAAAACAAAACAAAACAACAAAAAAACAAAACCTCAACCAAACAATAACAACGAAAAACCAAACAAACAATAAGAGGTTCCTCACTTTTGCCATGCTAATAGTTTGGGCTCAGCAATTCTGTCTTGTGGAAGATGTTCCTAAAAATTGTTCTAGAATATAAGCCGTATCTTTGGCATCTACCTATTGATGCCAGTAGAATCTTTCTTTCCAGTCTCGACAGCTGATTATATCCTTGACATTACCCCTTGTCACCTAGATGGGTGTTTGTAAAATCATTTATAAACTAATCTAATATTTGGTAAAAATGGTTCTCTTTGGCCAAAACCACTATTGATGGCTGTATACATATATGTAGGTAAAGCCATTGCTCCAGGTGACAAGGCAAGAGGAAGAGATGCAGGCCAAGGAGGAAGAGATGCAGAAGATCAAAGAGCGGCAGCAGAAGGCAGAGAGTGAGCTGAAGGAGCTGGAGCAGAGGCACACGCAGGTGTGGGCAAGTGTGCAGTGGGCTGTGGGGCAGCACAGCCAAAGGCTCAGCCTCACAGTAAGACAAGGGTCTTCTTATCCTGCATCCTCCCCTGTATGCAGCTGGCCGAGGAGAAGACCCTGCTGCAGGAGCAGTTGCAAGCAGAGACAGAGCTGTATGCTGAGGCTGAGGAGATGCGGGTCCGGTTGGCAGCTAAGAAGCAGGAACTGGAGGAGATCCTCCATGAGATGGAGGCCCGCCTGGAGGAAGAGGAGGATCGGGGCCAGCAACTGCAGGCTGAGAGGAAGAAGATGGCTCAGCAGATGCTGGTAAGACATTGCAGGGGCAGCTTGTGGTGGGAATAGACTCACTAGACCCTCGGTGAAGGCAACTTATGATTCATGGCCCTGATGCTGGAAGATAGAAGAACTAAGGCTTAGAGAACAGTGGCCAGCTGTCCCACAGCACAGAGCTAGGGTAGGAACTGAACACAAGTCTACAGAGCCTACTCTGTCTACTGTCTTGTCTTCCGTATGCTGACCCCCTTCCTGTTAGCAATTTGGTGTAAAGGATAATTGTGTCAGCTATTATACTGTAACACAAAAACCTGAATGTAGCTATTCAAATACCAAATAATCCATATTTATTTTAGTAGTGAGCAACTGGGGTGGAACTTGATGAGTAGTTCTGGCTTATGGCCACACATGAGGTTGAAAATCAAGATTCCAACCAGAGCTAATCATTTGAAGGCTCAACCTGGCTAGAAGATCAACTTTTTTATGGCCTATTCACATGGCTGTTAGCAGAATGTACCAGTTCCTCAGCTACTTCATGGGGCTGCTGGGCGTCCTTCCATCATGGCTGTGGACTGCCCCCAGAAGGAGGGAGGCATGATACCTTTCTCAGCCTAGGCCTCTGAAGGTACAATCTAGTACTTCCTTCCCACTGTGTTGAGAATTCTTAGCCCCTCACATACTTGAGGGGCTAATTCCCTGCCTCTAGAAGGAATGAGCATCAAAGACCATGTGGAGTGTGTACCCACCCTCCAGCAAACACACGCAGTGTATATGGGCTTCCACCTCCTTTCTGAAGAAGACAGCAAAGTGCAGGGTCCTCATCTCAGCCTCCACATTGGCTAGCTCCAGATCTCCTCTAGTGACTCTGTTCCCACTGTGATTTCTGTCTCTCACCGGACAAAGGACCTGGAGGAGCAGCTAGAGGAGGAGGAGGCTGCCAGACAGAAACTACAGCTAGAAAAGGTCACGGCTGAGGCTAAGATCAAGAAACTGGAAGACGACATCTTGCTGATGGATGATCAGAATAACAAGCTTTCAAAAGTGAGTTAGATGTGCCAGGCTTGCCTGGACATGACACCCTGTGAAAATGGAGCACAAGCAGTCACTTCAGCTAGATATCACAAGCCACCTGCAACTCTGTTAGCTCAAAACAAGTGTCAGCTCAGCCTTCTGTGGGCTGCACCTATGTGGATCAGGACACACATGGAGCAGGAGGCCATTGCCCTGTCCTGGGGCTTACACTCTAGTGAGATCGATGTGACCATTACCACTGTGACCAGGCTCTGAAGATGCTCACCCTGTTAGGAGTGGAACACTAGAGAATAAAGGAAGATCTCTAAGGATTCTTTCTGGAGGAGGTGGCATGAAAGTAGATTGAGGAACAATTATCAATCTGCTGTGCAAAGGACCTGAGGCAGAGATAAGCTGTAAGGAGGCAGGAATACAAAAGTCCCTTAGCTGCACATGAGTGTACAGGACACATTGGCATGAGGTGAGAAGTGGGCAGCGCAGTACGTTCTTTAAATTCATATAGAAGCTGCTGGAAATAAAGCCACTGTGATGGTTGTTTTCTCCTTGCCTCCAAAGGAGCGAAAACTCCTTGAAGAGAGGGTCAGCGATTTGACAACCAACCTAGCAGAAGAGGAAGAAAAGGCTAAAAACCTCACAAAGCTGAAGAGCAAGCATGAATCCATGATCTCAGAGCTGGAGGGTGAGTGAGGAAATGGGTGGAATCATTAATTGAGATGAGCTGGGCTCAAAAGACAAATACCACATTGTATCTCATATATGGAATCTAGATTTTAATATTTTGTTTATATTTTTATTTTTCATTTTCTTTAAAATGCATTTATTATTTATTGAATGTGTGCGTGTGTGTGTGTGTGGTATATGCATGTGAAGCCTATGTATGTGTGGTATGTGTATATGCATGTGTGTGCATGTGTGTGTATTGTGGTATGTATGTGTGTGGTGTGTGTGTATGTGTGTATATCTGTTTGGTGTGTGTGTGTATGATATGTGTAGTACATGTGCATATGTGGTGTGTGTGGTATGTGTGTGGGAGAGTGGGCTTATCTGTCTGTCTGTATGAATGGTGTGTGTATATGGTGGGGGTGTACATGAGTGTGTGTATGTGTGTAGTATGTATATGTGTATGTGTGTATATTTATGGTGTGTGTATGATTAAGCATGTACATGAAAGTCACAAGACAACTTTGTAGAGTTGGTTCTTGTCTACTATGAAGACACTGGGGATTGAACTTAGATTGCTAAGCTTGGCTACAGAACCATTTTACTTTATTTTTAGAGACAGGGACTCATGTAATCTAAGCTGGCCTGAAATGTACTATGTAGTCAAAGTTATGAGTTCCTGATTCTCCTGGTTATATCTCCTAAATGCTGATATTACAGGTGTGGCACTACACTGAGCTTATACAGTACTAGGAATTGAACCCAATGTCTTGTGCATGCAAGACAAGCACTATGAACAGCCAAGAATCTAGATTTTAAAGAAGTACATATGCATAGGACATAAAAGTTGAAGGGATGTATACAACAGAAGGGGTGTTAAAGTGAGGCAGGTGGCTGAACAAGAGAGGAAGATAGGGAAAGAAAAAGGATAATACCCTTTTCTCTCATTGAATTAGATTTTTAAAAAATACCATGTTTATAATTGCTGAGTAGTATTTCATTGTGTACCACAATTTCTGTATCCATTCCTCAACTGAGGGGCATCTGAGTTGTTTCCAGGTTCTGGCTATTACAAATAAAGCTGCTACAAACATGGTTGAGCAAATGTCCTTTCCTTGAGCATCTTTTGGATATATGCCTAGGAGTGGTATAGCTGGATCTGGAGGAAGCACTATTCCTAGTTGTCTGAGAAAGTGCCAGATTGATTTCCAAAGTGATTGTACAAGTTTACATTCCCACCAGCAGTGGAGGAGGGTTCCCCTTTCTACAAATCCTCTCCAGCATGTGTTGTCACCTGAGTTTTTGATCTTAGCCATTCTGATGGATGTAAGGTAAAATCTCAGGGCCGTTTTGATTTGCATTTCCCTGATAGCTAAGGATGTTGAGCATTTCTTTAAGTGTTTCTCTGCCATTCGATATTCCTCTACTGAGAATTCTCTGTTTAGCTCTGTACCCCATTTTTTAATTAGGTTAAAAAAATCTGGGCACAGAGGTCTTTTCTGAGACTGATACTCTAACCAAGGACCATGCATGGAGATAACCTTAGAACCCCTGCTCAGATGTAGTCCATGGCAGCTCAGTGTCCAAGTGGGTTCCCTAGTAATGGGAACAGGGACTGTCTCTGACATGAACTCAGTGGCTGGTTCTTTGATCACCTCCCCCTGAGGGGGGAGCAGCTTTACCAGGCCTTAGAGGAGGACAATGCAGCCACTCCTGATGAGACCTGATGAACTAGGGTCAGAGGGAAGGGGAGAACCTCCCCTATCAGTGGATTGGGGGAGGGGTATAGGTAGAGAAGAAGGAGGGAAGGTGGGATTGGAAGGGGACAAGGGAGGGGGTACAATTGGGATACAAAGTGAATAAACTGTGGTAATTAAAAAATTTTAAAAAATAAATTTAATAAAAAATTTAAAAACACCATGAAAACAGAAAGAGAGGCTATTTGAATAAAGAAAGATGACCAGAAGACAGAGGAAGAGGGGGAAGAGAAAGTAAATGAGACAAATACAAGCAAAGTCTTATCATGGGTGCCTATGTAAATGTCCTCACAAAACCCACTATTCTATGTGGTCATGTTAAAAGCTAATACATAGGGGCTGGGCCCGCCCAGCAGTTAAGATCACATTCTGCTCAGTCATAAGGACCAGAGTTTGGATCCCAGCACCCACAGTAGCTGGCTCACAAAAGTGCCTGTGACTCCAGATGCATAAGCTCTAACAGCCTCTCCCAGCCTCCAAAGGCTCCCTCACATATGTGCTCACACACCCTCAGACACCCCTATACACAGATAAAATAAATTATTTTAAGAAAACTAATAAACCTGAAAAATCAGAAATGAACCATTAGACAGATTGTCCTGGGAAAGAGACTCTATCTGGGCTCCACACTATGTGCAGCGTGTCTTGATGGGAAAGGTGCATTTTTCCAAACTTGACATTCCCTCTGCTGGAGAAGGTTCAAGGGCTTAATGTGCAGTGTCTATAGCCCAGGCAGAAAGGCACAGGCCTCTTCCTAGTGGCTTTCCCCAACTGAGGTAACCCTGGTTCTATTGCAGTGAGGCTGAAGAAAGAAGAGAAGAGCCGGCAAGAGCTGGAAAAACTGAAGAGGAAACTGGAGGGTGACGCCAGTGATTTCCATGAACAGATCGCTGACCTGCAGGCACAGATTGCAGAGCTCAAGATGCAGCTGGCAAAGAAAGAGGAGGAGCTGCAGGCAGCCCTAGCTAGGTGTGTGTGTGTGTCTGTCTGTCTGTGTCTATGTGTGTCCAGAGGCCCTGTGCAAAAAGAGATGGCCACAGGCCCTTGACATGGATGTCCCTTCTAAGACCAGGTCTGCAAGCTTTCCCAACTATGCTATCACCCTAAACTTCACATTCCACTTCTCTTGCTTCTAAACTCATTCTCTCTGTAGTGTTCCTACTCCAATGGGATTATAGCATCTAGGATACCCAGAATTTCTCATTTGAACCCCAGTTATGAATTTCCCATTGAGTCCATCTAGTATTATGAATACCATATCTCTCAAATCTTTTTGTGCATGCTGGTTTCTACCCACACTTCTCCCACCGACAGAGCCGAAGCAACCTGTCCCTCCCTGGAAAAACATTTTTCATTTAGTCATCCAAGCTCTGCCATGCATTCCAAATTAGAAAGGAGAGATGATCTAGGAGACTAACCAGAAAGCCCCAGGCTCGAGCCCAAGCTCTGCCTTTTAGAAGCAGTGATAACAGGTGCCTCCTGAACTCTGCAGAGAAGTGAGGGTTACAGCAACATACCTGATTAGCTATCTGAGGGTGCTTCTGGGAATGAGCTGAGCACTCAACAAACAGGGTGGTAACCATCACTAGCTGCTGCAATATCCCTGGCTTGAGGCCAGCCAAATGCCAGGAAAAAGGAAGAGCAGAGGGAACAGGCTCTTGAATGTGTTTGTACACATAATGTAATCCCAGCACTCTGAGGCTGAAGCAGGAGGATCGAAGTTTTATAGACAGCCTGACTCCATAAGCAAGATTCTGTCTTAGAACATAAGACAGATGTTATCTCCACCATGTACTAGGACAGAACTCTACTTCCACAGAAGCCCTGCAGTTCTGTCATTTGGTATCACTCACATCCCACCTGGTCCCTGATCACCACCTCCACCATACTGGGAAGCTGGCTTTTTTATGATTTGTTGTTGTTTGAGATAATTACATCATTTCCTCCCTTTTCTTTTCTCTCTCCAGCCCCTATCACATACTTCTTTTCTCTTTCCAATTCATGGCCTCTCTTTCTTTTACTGTTGTTACATATGTGTGTATGTGTGTGTGTGTGTGTGTGTGTGTGTGTGTGTGTGTGTGTATTCTTAAATATATAATGCAAGCTGTGGCTTTAATACCACCAAGGGCACATGAGAAAGGGTCATCATGGACCCAGTTACTAGCTGAACAAATGAAAGAACAGAAGTGTTTAGTGTTCACAAAGTTTTTATCAAGGTTAGACTGTGACTCAGTGGCAGAGGGCTCACCTAACATAGAGGTGTAGGACCACAAAAAAAAAAGTCTATGTGTACACACCTTAATATGCAAACACATAAATATGCAAACGCACCTTTTTGGGAGGCTTTTCTGGAACCCACTATGTAACTCCGGCTAACCTTGAACTCTCAGCCACCCTCCTGCTTCAACTTCCCCAGTGTTGAGATTACTGGCTGCAGTCACCACACCCATCTCCTTTTTACTTCTGCTTTTTTCTATTTTATTTTCTTGAGACAGGTCTCATTATACATCTCAGCCTGACCTGAAATTTGAGGTCTTCCTATCTCAATCTCCTCAGTATAAGGATAACAGATATTTGCCACCATGCCCTGTTCCAGCCTTTATATATAAAACTTGGTGCTCTCATCCCATACGAATCTCCAACATCCAAAGAAGCACATGGTTTTGTTTGTTTGTTTGTTTGTTTTGTTTTTTGTTTTTGGGAAGGAGGGATGTGGGAGGAATGAGTTCTGACATTTTTAGTGTCAGGGACCCCACTCCCCAAGCCTCACAACCAACCATGGGGAGGGAGATCTGAGGAAAAGATGAAGAATGAAATTCAGGACAGGGACATCTTTGCAGGCACTGAGTTAAGATCTCCAGGGACTGATTCGTGGTTTACATTCCTTACACATTTAAATATAGTGGAATTTGTGACCTGTAGCCTTCACAGGCCACACTGTAGCCAACAATGAATTCTATTGGCTGGTAAATAGAGTTAAAGACGAGGGCTGAGAAAAGGGTCTGTGATAAGCATAAGAATATATTCTATTGATGATGGAAGGATACAAAGTACAAGGAGCCTCTTTCACAGGTATGCATTCTGTTCACTGCATGATCAGGGCCTAAACAATGCTCAGGATATCGGGGGATTCAGGTGCAGGCTAGCTCCTAATAGAAAAGCAAAGAATCATCGATTGACTGACCACTTTTCACTCTAGCGTTCCAGGTGACTAGATGCCATTCATTTCCTTTCGTTGAAAAAACAAAACAAAACAAAAACAAAAAGAAAAACAAAAACAAAAACAAAAATAGGCCAGTGTGATTGACAATCCTGGTTTTCCCAATGCTTTCTTTAAACTGAGCCTTCTACTTTGGGACACAAGGAGCTAGTCCCAGAATAGTTTTTGGTGTCATTTGATAACCTTGGCTGTGGGGTCTTAATTCTGTGTGCTCCATCCTGGGCAGGCTTGATGAAGAAATTGCCCAGAAAAACAATGCCCTAAAGAAGATTCGAGAGCTGGAGGGCCATGTCTCAGACCTACAGGAGGACCTGGACTCAGAGCGGGCTGCCAGGAACAAGGCTGAGAAGCAGAAGCGAGACCTAGGGGAAGAGCTGGAGGCACTAAAGACAGAGCTGGAGGATACACTGGACAGCACAGCCACCCAACAGGAACTCAGGTACTGAAGGCTGGGCCCCAGAGACCGCTGACCACAAGTAGACCTGAAATCACTGGTCTTCCTGGTTGTGCCTAGAATATGAGTCTATTTAATCCTATCTGCAAAAGAGTAGTAGTGCAGAATTTGAGAACACTTAAAAAGATGGATGTCAAAAAACGGCATCCCAATTCCATCCTAGTTAGGGTTTTAAAATAATGTCTTCCTTTGTATATGAGCATGTGAATGTTTTATGTTAAATTTTAAAAATGACTTTCATCAGGTTTTCATCAGATTTCAAGATTCACCATAAGTAAATAGAAGAGATAAACAACAGTATCCAGATAATATGGTGTTGCTGGTGAACATAGGCCATTTATTCATTTAATAAGCATACAAATCTTTTGAGCATATGCTGTAGTAGGGTTCTCTGTTAACTGTGACCCAGAATTCTTCACACTTTGGGTTTTGTACACATGCCAAAGGTTAGTCTGCCTTTTTGTTCCCGTCCTACCTGGCTGGAAATACTGGAAAAAAAAAAAAAAGAAAGAAAAGAAAAAGAAAAAACCAGAGCAGTAGCTAAAAGCCAGGTTCAAAGTCAGGCTGGCTTCATGTTGTGACTCTGTCACAGAGAGATTAGGACCCCGTGGGTGAACTTCTTCCTCTCTTATGGGAAATGGCATCACTGCTTCCTAGAGCTTCTCTAAGGATGAGATGCTAGGTATGGATAAACAGGTCCAACTGAGCTCGGTGACTCATGCTTGTAATCCTAGCACTCATAAGTGGAGACAGGAGGATTGTGAATATGAGATCAGCCTAGGCTATGTAGTGAGTGAAATCTTATCTCAAAAACAAAACAAAACAAAATTCTTACCTCAGGGCTTAGCATATAGTAAGTGTATAGTAGCTCTGAGACCACAGAGGTGCTCTCACTCATATTTTACATGCAGGTGTGCCAGCCTTAAGAAGTTCCGGGACCAGGTAACATGCTCCTCATTTCACAGTTGAGACAACATGAAGGGCTAGAGAGGTCTGACAAGATGCTCTGGCTCATACAGCAAGAGAGGACGACTTCAGCTTTGGACCAGCAGACCTCTTGTTCCCTTGCACAGTACTGTCACAGGCAAATGTCTGTCTCTGCCTGAGCATCATCCACTGTGTTCTTTTCCCTTAGAGCCAAGAGGGAACAGGAGGTGACAGTGCTGAAGAAGGCCCTGGATGAGGAAACACGATCTCATGAGGCCCAGATCCAGGAGATGAGGCAGAAGCACACACAAGCAGTAGAGGAACTCACGGAGCAGCTGGAGCAGTTCAAAAGGGTGTGTGCTCAGGAAACACCCCCAAAACCGAGTCATGATGGCAGACTTCACCCACTCATCTAGAACTTTGGAATTTGAAATGCTCCAAAAACCTAGAACTTTCTGTGCATTACAAGTAAAAGTTCCGACCCCAGACTTCATTAGATGGGTTATAGTTGGAATGTAGGTACACCAGGATACTAGATAAAATGATCTTCAGGCCATGCAGACCATGTCTATGAAAAGTAGGCAAATCATGTTCAGTTTGAGTCCTGTGGTTCCAGTCCCCAGGGTGCTCCTTTATATACAAATACAAATATCCTACAACCCAAAAAGCTGTGAAAGTCCCAACTCTCAGATTTAGAGAAATTGTGTAGCCTAGATATGTTGAGGGATCTGGAAGTGGGTGGTTAGCCTGGACTCCAGGAGTCACATGGTTCCCTTTTCTTTCATCTTCCTCACTAGCTGAATTCTCCCTCCAGACTCCTGTTTTTCCCAAACACTTTTTCCTTAGGTGACCCACATATATACAGGAGCTGGTTAGGTAAGATAACTTAATTACAGAAATAGCAGAACAAATTAAACAATAGATGTGAACAATAATAGGGATTGGTGACAGCCAGAACCAAATGGAGTGGAACTGCCACACTAACAGAAGTCACTGCCCAGATCTGGCTGGTTTTCGCCTTGGGGGAAGGTAAAACTTCTGTCTCCAGGTTGTTTAGTTTGTTCTTTGAAATTCAGAATTATAGCTGGGTGGGGGGCACACACCTGTAATCCTAGCACTCAGGGAAGCAGAGGCAGTCAAATCTCTGTTTGAGGCTAGCCTGGTCTACAAAGAGAGTCCAGTACAGCCAAGGATACATAGAGAAACCCTGTCTTGAAAAACCAACAGAAACAAACAAACAGCACAAATAAAAAATTAAGAATTCTTGAAATATGTACAATTACTAAAATATGTAAACAGACCACAAACATACACATACATCTCTTGTGTTTAGACAGGGTCTTATTCTATATCGTAGACTATCTTGGAACTCATGGTAATCCTCTTACTTCAACTGGAATTCTGGGATTACAGATATAACCACCATGACCTGCCTGCCTTTCTTTCTCTCCCCATCTCTCTCTCTCTCTCCCCTCTTCTTTCTTCCTCTCTTCTCTCCTCTCTCTTTCTTCTTTGAAGATAGGATCTCAGTAGATAACCCAAGCTTCACATTCAGGATTCACCTTCTGGGCACTGGGATTACAGGTGTGTGTCACCATACCTGGCTAAATTCACCAACTTTAAGTGTACTTTCCAATGTGTTTTGATAAATGTGGCCATCTAAGTAAAGAGCAGCACAGTCACAAGACAGAATATGAAGTTGTTTAAAAAAAAAAATCTGGGAATCTAGATTTTTTTTTTTTCCTGGCAAATGTCCTAAAATATGGTAAGCTATACAGAACAGGCCTCAGGGACATGGGCATGTTTCGATATGACTCCTATAGTTAGGAAACTGGAATCTCAGGAGTCTCACAAAAGTTCTTTGTACCTCTATTCCTTCTTGGATGATATGGGCTAGGGGGTGGGTTAGGGAGAGGAAGAGACAAGCCCCCTCCCTCTGCTTCCCTTGGCAGGCCAAGGCAAACTTGGACAAGAGCAAGCAGACCCTGGAGAAGGAAAATGCGGATCTTACTGGGGAGCTTCGTGTCCTGGGCCAGGCAAAGCAGGAGGTGGAACACAAGAAAAAGAAGCTGGAGGTGCAGCTTCAGGAGCTACAGTCCAAGTGCAGTGATGGGGAGCGTGCCCGGGCTGAGCTCAGTGACAAGGTCCACAAACTGCAGGTGAGAGCAACATCCCCAGGCTGGTGCTCCACTACCAAGTTCCTTTGGCTGCCAGCAAGTTGGCTTCCTCGAGATGCGTCCTTGCATTCCCCTGTGCAAATTCCTCTTGTCAAAACCTCATGCATACACATAATGAACATTTATTGAGCACCTACTAGACACTGTGCTTAATCTTGAGATAAAAGAGCAAAGAAGAGGACAGATTGTCTCTGTCCCATCTGAACTCCAGCCTGGTGGGGCAGGAGAGATGATCACAAACACAAAGACAAAATCTGGAAGGAGACACACATAATACTATATATGGCAAATACAGGCTTGGGGGCTCAGGAAAGGCTGCCCTCAGGAGAACTAACCTCAGATGCATATGTTTTGAAGCAGAGATGATAGTATATGCAAAGGCCCAGTGGTAAATGGGAAAGGTAGAGGAGTCAAGGGGCAGCAGTGCTGACAAATGGGGAGAATAGGAACAGGAAGGGAAGTTATGAACAGATTACAAAGGGCCCCTGATGCCCCAATCAAATGTATGTTGGTGTTTACTCCAAGTAAGAGAGGCAACTGAAGCTGATAAATGATGAAGCCTGATTAACTTTGCTTTTAGCTTCAAAGACACATTTGCCCTGAGTTTCCATTCCAAAGAATGGCCTTCAAGTTTGATGAATATTTACTGTGCTCACAAGCAAGGATGAGGGAGCAGGGAAACACCACTCTCTGCAGTTGAGAACAGGGTTTTGTTACTTTAATACTTAAGTCCTCATTATAAATGGGGAAACTGAGGTGGGGGGTGCTGCAGTTGTATATCCCAGACACAACTGTGCAGAGCTGGTGTAGAACACAGAGATGCAGGAAGAGCCTCTACCTCTTTGGTGATGACCATAAAAGTCATGAAAACACAATGAGCAGGGGTGGGAGCAGAACCTAGGTACAGTCATGGACCATCCTGTTTCTTCTTTAAGGGTAAGGAGTGAACAAGTCTGGAGTCACTTTCAATACTGGCGCTATCAGATCTATAGCTCATCTCTGCCAACCTTGGTGGGTATTTGGGATCTAATAAGGTGGATCCTAACTGGGCCCAGTCAGTACAGCGGGGCTCTGGTAGGTACTTAGTACTGCAGAGTCCAGGGCCAGGATTCCCAGCTTGTAGCTGATGGATTCCAAAAGGGGCCACAGTTGTCCCTTACCTCCTGGGTATTTTCTGTCACTAGGCACCACAGGTCCTATCCCACAAAGGTTCATAATATACTCTGAGTAAAAAAGGCTTCTATTGCTCATCTGTGATATGAATTTCAACCTTGCCAATATCTCACTCCCCCTACCCCCAGAATGAAGTGGAGAGTGTCACAGGCATGCTCAACGAGGCAGAGGGCAAAGCCATCAAACTAGCCAAGGATGTGGCATCCCTTGGGTCCCAGCTTCAGGATACCCAAGTAAGTATCCAACTGCAGCATCTGGGAGACCTGGAGTACCTCCTTCCTTGAGGAATCCCTGGGACCATCATGTGTGCTTTTGCTTGTAGGAACTACTTCAAGAAGAAACCCGGCAGAAGCTCAATGTGTCCACTAAGGTTCGTCAGTTGGAAGATGAGAGGAACAGCCTGCAGGACCAACTAGATGAGGAGATGGAGGCTAAGCAAAACCTGGAGCGCCATGTCTCCACCCTGAATGTTCAGGTGTGGAAAGTATGCTGGGGCCCACCATGCATCCTTTCCTCTCCTCTGGGGCCCAAAGTGGCTCCTCCTGGGTCCACTGTGACTCCTCCCTTCTCTAGGGTCCCCATGGATCCTGTCCTCTCCTCTGGGCCACTTTAGGTTATTTGCTCAGTTGCTCCCTCTGCTGTTGGATTTCCTCAGTGAGGAAAAAGAGAGTTCACTTCTCAGGGCCCAACTCTTGGCTATTCCAGCTCTCTGATGCAAAGAAGAAGCTGCAGGACTTCACAAGCACCATTGAGGCCATGGAGGAGGGAAAGAAGAGGATGCAGAAGGAGATGGAGGGCCTCAGCCAGCAGTATGAGGAAAAGGCTGCCGCCTATGACAAACTGGAGAAAACTAAGAACAGGCTTCAGCAGGAGTTGGACGACTTGGCTGTGGACTTGGACAACCAGCGGCAACTGGTATCCAACCTGGAAAAGAAGCAGAAGAAATTTGATCAGGTATGGCTAAGAGCTCACCACTTTGTCCTGACCACAGCTGAAATCAATTTTGTGTGGCTCTAGGGTGGCACTGGAAGTCTGAATGACACCTGGACTTTGCTGGAAGCAGTGGAAGTCTATCTTGTCTCATCTTAGGTGACCCATGACATATAAGGGCCACCAGGTCAGGGTGTGAACACAGCAGAATGCTTAACATTGAGATTTTTCTAGGTACAAGCACTGTGAAAACTGCCCACAGACACAGCCTTAGGGCAGGCATAAGCTCTAATAAAATGAGGGCCATTTATTCCCTCCACTCAGTGAATACTCTGGAGCACTGCTGGGTATTCTAAGTAATTCCAAGCATATGTTCTTCAGTGCATATTGTTTAATTTCTACCTTTAAAAAAAATGGTCTCCTGTTGTATAGGTTGGCCTTGAACTCTTTATATAGCTATAGTTGACTTTGAACTTCTGAATTTCTAATCCTTCTGCCTTCACCTTCGGAGTGCTGGGATTACTGATATGCCATACTCAGTTTTATGCAAGAGACTGAACCCAGGGCTTCCTGAATGGTAGGTGAGCATTCTACCAACTGAGGCCCAGCTTCTTCCTTCAAAGTATATATTTGTTAATACCACTTTCCCCAAATGTTTCATTATGCAAAAGTTTAAGCAACTGTGTAGACACTTCCAGAATCAATCATTAACATTGTGCTATATGTCTTTTGTCCTACTCTTTTTTGCAAGCACCTGGGGCGCGGTGGGGGGGAGCGTAGTGGGGAGAGGGTTTTACTATGTAGTGCTGGCTGGCCTGGACCTTGCAATATAGATCAGGCTGTCCTCAAACCCACAGAGATCTGCCTGCCCCTGGCTTCGAGTGCTGAGATTAGCCCTATCCTGGTTATTTATAATAAAGATGAATCGCAGCAACCCAACATATTTCATCTTTTGGGTGAATTTCAAAGCCCTTCTTCCTTAACATTTAATGTTGCATTTTGAAAGATACTCAGGGTGGTGAGATAGCTCACTTGTAAAGGTACTTCCTGCTAAGATTCATGACCTAAATTCAGCTCCTAAAATCTACTTGGTGGAAGGAGAGATCACATTGCTACAATTTGTCCTCTGCTCGCCCTGTGTAAACATGCATACGTGTACACACACACACATGCACTCTTGCATGCACACACGTGCACAAGTGCACAAGTACACACACGTAAATAAATGTAAGGGAAAAAAAAAGACTTGTACTTAAATATTTTTGTAGCCAGGCATCATGGCACAGGCCTGAAATTCTGACTCTCAGAAAGAGGATGTAGGGGGATTATGGATTTAAAGTCAGCGTAGGTTAGGCTACATAGCAAGACTCAAAACACTAATATTAAGTATTATTATTCTTTATATCTTTGAGGTAAATTTACATATGTTCTGCTGTACACATCTTTCAAGTGTGCAGTCACACTGTTCTGATAAATGCACCTGTTATTACCCAAATTCCTAAATACTACTATTTCTAATACATGTTACTCATACTTACTAAACATGATTTTATTTATACCTGATGTAGAGTTATTCTAAAACTCAGTTTACAGATTTGCTGTGAGTCCAAATGCTAGAGGCTCAGGGGCCACTGCTTCCCCTGACAGGCCTCACCATATTGAGCTTGTGCAGGACACTCCCGTTCCCTGTTTCCCAGCAACCATTCTGCTCTGGATTGTCATTTGCCCCCGTGGTCTCATTTTCCACTAGAGGGCCAGACGTTATTTCCACTGCCTACCTGTTGATAGTCTGTGGGGTTTGGTATCACCTGTGCTGTTGGAAGGTCCCTGCCACTCATCTGTCTCTGCTGAATTGTCTTAAGTCTGGGCTTAGGTGTGATGGTCTGTAACATGCTGCTATCTTCTCCATCAGATGAGTTGTGTTAAGATGGAACAGAGATGTTTTAGTCTATATGTAACCATACACTTCTTAGTATGGTGCATGGGGTAACTTTGCAACTTGTTGCCATGCCGAAAAAAAAAAAATCATTCAATATCACCTTGCCCTCAGTAGCAGGATATGCTAACCCAATATGCAGTTTAATCTGCTTTAATGAGAAAGTAAGAGTATCCAACTGACTTTAGTGAGAAGTGAGAAAGTAAGAGTATCCAACTGACTTCCACATGTATCTAAATTGCTTGAACTTCCACTGGGCACATTCAATGTGACCAGGTCTTTTCCACATCTGAAGTTTGGTGAGCCTCAGCTATGCCAGGGATGCCTCTGAGTCTTGTGTTCTTTCAGTTGTTAGCTGAGGAGAAGAACATCTCTTCCAAATATGCGGATGAGAGGGACCGAGCTGAAGCAGAAGCCAGGGAAAAGGAAACAAAGGCGTTGTCCCTGGCCCGGGCTCTGGAGGAGGCCCTGGAAGCCAAAGAGGAGCTGGAGAGGACCAACAAGATGCTCAAAGCTGAGATGGAAGATCTGGTCAGCTCCAAGGATGACGTGGGCAAGAATGTAAGTGATTCTGCATCTCAGTAACTGGCGAGTCGGCAAGGTGCATCAGTCTGGTGTAGAAAGGAGAGGCCAGGGAACAGACGCTGGGCTGAGACATCAGGAGCCAAGGCCAATCCTAGAGGCTAAGGCCACTGCCCTTGAGGGTGAAGCCTGATCTGAGTAAAGGCCCTGCTCTCTCTGCCTACCAGGTACATGAGCTAGAGAAGTCAAAGCGTGCGTTGGAGACCCAGATGGAAGAGATGAAAACCCAGTTGGAGGAGCTGGAGGATGAGCTGCAGGCCACTGAGGATGCCAAGTTGCGGCTGGAGGTCAACATGCAGGCCCTCAAGGGCCAGTTTGAACGAGATCTCCAGGCTCGAGATGAGCAAAATGAGGAGAAGAGGAGGCAGCTACAACGGCAGGTGAGCCAGCTCCTATCTGTAACTGTACCTCCCTCCTCCACCTCCACTTGCTGTCAAGATTCCTGACCTAAATTCAGCCCCTAAAACCTGGAAGCAGTGAACATCCCCTCCCCCAGCAACACACATTGGGTTGTGCTGAGTCCCTGGGAGCTCAGGAAGCTCCAAGTGAGTGGAGGCTCTGAAGGGCATCCCTGTAGCCTGTACATCTCTTTCTGGCTCAGCTGCATGAGTATGAGACAGAACTGGAAGATGAACGGAAGCAGAGGGCTTTGGCAGCAGCAGCCAAAAAGAAGCTGGAAGGAGACCTGAAAGACCTGGAGCTCCAGGCTGACTCAGCCATCAAAGGGAGGGAGGAAGCCATCAAGCAGCTTCGAAAACTGCAGGTGAGTGATGATGTTTTCAGGGAAGAGGGAATGCAGCTCCCCAGGCCAGGTACATCAGTGTGATTTCAGGAAGCAGCCAGCCTCTATGAGAGGTACAGGATGACTCTGTGCCACTACTTAGCCACAAGTGGTGATTTTCTGAGTGAGGCTATTACTAGGCTCTTATCTACTCCCCTCAGTTCACTGGAGGCCTGGAGCCCAGCCAAGCACCAGGAATTCACCAAGATAAATTGGAAATTCCAAGGGGTTGGCATGCAGAGGTAAGTCTCCCTATGCAGAACCAGGTGAGTAAAGTAGATCTTGCTTGCTCTGTTAACTCACACAGGCTCAGATGAAGGACTTCCAGAGAGAGCTGGATGATGCCCGAGCCTCCAGAGATGAGATCTTTGCCACCTCAAAAGAGAATGAGAAGAAAGCCAAGAGCCTGGAGGCAGACCTCATGCAACTTCAGGAGGTAGAGGCTTACCCTGCTAGCAGCAGCCACTCCCAGTGCTGTGATGGAGCACACCCTGCTCCCCTAGGTCTAGGTACCTGGATTTCCCACCCTCCGTCAGCTTCTTTCTGAATGAGTGGACCTCCCTCCCACAAAGAGCAAAGAGAGCTTCCTGGAGCTCAGAAGGGGAACTGCACTTCAACTGTGCAGGACAGGTGACAGGAGCTGGGTAGCTAGAGTTCTCACTCTCTCCTGCTCCAGGACCTGGCAGCAGCTGAGAGAGCTCGCAAGCAAGCTGACCTGGAGAAGGAGGAGCTGGCTGAGGAGCTGGCCAGCAGCTTGTCAGGAAGGTAAGGCTGCAGGGGAGGCAGTTGTACTTGGGGTGAGAGAACAACCAGCTTCCCGTGTGCCCTGGAACTCACACTAAAATGACAGCAAACCCAGTGCTTACCTGACCCCTGACAGGACAGACTTGGGCTGGGGAAAAGATTTGCCTCAAGGTCTTCACATCTACTGATTTGGAAATGTGGCATTCTATTAATTCAGAGTGGGTAGTAGCAGGGACAAAGAAAGAGGACATTGTTCCCACCCCATTCTGGCTTTGCTAATGCTGCTCTGTGTGTGAGTTTCAGCTCACTGCTGTCTAGCAGGATGCATCTAATTTTGCTCTGCTGTACCTCAAAAACTCAAGAACTCTTTAAAGGAAAAAGGGCTTATTTTGGCTCATGGTTTCATAGGCTACACCCCAAGGTCTTTGGCTCAGCTGATCCTGGACTCAGGCTAGTACAGAGCTTCAATGGTGACAGGAGCATGGTGAAGATGCTGTTCACCTCATGGTAGATAGGAAGTAGTGTGAATTCAAGAAGGAAGTGGAGTCCCCAAGGATACATGCCCCCCTCCCTCCTGTAACCTGCTTCTTCCAACAAGCATCCATTTCCTGCTGCTTTTTACCACCAGCAATTCCATTATGTTCTGAATCCACCAAGGAATCCAGTTATTAAGCCAGAGCCTCAGGATCTAGTCACTTATTAGAACGTACTAATAGGTAACCAAGTCCCTGGTACATGAGCTTGTGAGGGACATTTCCTTTTCAAACCATGATACAAGGTGATCTTGGGTGATTCTAGTCTCCCCTGAGCTTGTTTCCCCAGTTAGAGAATGAGGGCCACCTGAGACAGTACCTTTCCAGGGAGACTATCCTAAAACTGGGTAAGGCCCATGGGTCCCCAAGGCAGTTGCATTCCTTTTAGGAATACACTGCAGGATGAGAAGCGTCGCCTGGAGGCAAGGATTGCCCAGCTGGAGGAGGAGCTGGAGGAAGAGCAGGGCAACATGGAGGCCATGAGCGACAGGGTCCGCAAGGCCACCCTGCAGGTAGGAGATACTGAGGTTTGGGTGAGTAAAAAGGGAGAGAATAACTCCTTGAGCCATTTAAGTTAACAAAGAGGGTTCAGGAAGCAATCTGCCCCTGCTTGGTTTTAGTTCTGGGTGGTTGTTTCTACCCTACACAGGGCACCTATATTGGGCACTCAAGGTATTCAGGCACTCAGCCTCTGGACTCAAAATATCAGACCACCTAAGGGCTACAGTGAGGCAAGACCATTTGGCCATATTCCCCACACTGGAGGAGCAGAGTGCCTTGGGTTTCCTGAAGCAGGGTCTACATGCAGCCCAGCACTGGTTAAGTAGCATGCACCACAGGTCTGCTTTATGTCAGCTTCAGGGAAAGAGGAGAGACGAGGCCTGGAACTAAGGCACAGGGCCCTTCTTCCTCCTTGTCCACCAGTGCCATGTCCATATCTGCCTGCTGTCTTCAGAAAACTTTGAATGGACTTTCAGGGTCTTCTGTAGCCAGCATCATCTGGCTCACTTCACCACATGGCCATGGTGAATGGTTCTGGTGTTTTCCCTCAGTGCTCTTTGCCATCTTTGCCTAGGGTCTGGACTAGGGAGCTTGGGTAGAACAGAACAGAAGGTCCCTGGCTCAGTCCAGGTGACCCCGGCTTCTGAGCTGATTCTTGGGGTATAAAAGAATGGACTGGATGGAGAGAGAGGAAGCAGGTGCCTTAAGGACCCATGGTGGTACTGATACCCACCCCAGCTCCATTCCTTCTGCCTCATGGCCATTCCTCTTCAGGCTGAGCAACTGAGCAATGAGCTGGCCACAGAGCGCAGTGCAGCTCAGAAGAATGAGAGTGCACGGCAACAGCTGGAACGTCAGAACAAGGAACTCCGCAGCAAGTTGCAGGAGGTAGAGGGTGCTGTCAAAGCCAAGCTCAAGTCCACTGTTGCGGCTCTAGAGGCTAAGATTGCACAGCTGGAAGAGCAAGTTGAACAGGAGGCCAGGTATGGGGGCATTGGAGCTCCAGCCCCAGCTTTCTAGAGACCAGAAGAGAGAACTTGGGATGTAACTTACCCTAAGATCCCATTTCATTACCCATTTCTGGAATATGACAATGAGGTGTGTGTTACTGTGGCCACACTGTGCTAAGGACAGAGTAGAGACACAAAGTACTGGGCCTGCCTCTGGCTGAGAGCAAACCCTCAGAATGTTAGTTGCTGTTAGAATGGTGATGGTCCTCTGGACATGAGCCGGCTTTCATGGGAACCCACCACGTTTTTCCTAACCTCTGCCTACCACCAGGTACATGAAAGGTCCTGCCATCAGCCCACAGAAACAGGAAGACATCCCTGCTTAATCACGGGTCACAGAATCTTTGCAACCTAATGTGTTTTTTGTTTATTTGTTTTTTTAAAGCCTTATTTATTATTTATACAGTATTCTGCCTGCTTGTATGCTTGCAAGGCAGAAGAGGGCACCAGATCTCATTATAGATGGTTGTGAGCCACCATGTGGTTGCTGAGAATTGAACTCAGGAAGAACAACAGTGCTCTAAACCTCTGAGCCATCTCTCCAATCCCTGCAACCTAATGTTCTGTGCTACTTATACCAGCTTTCCAGATGATTCATACACTTCTGTGGTTTTTAGTTTACCTGCAGATGTGTAGAAGAATCACAATTTTAGAACATTTGTATCACCTCAAAAAAAGAAAAAAAGAAAAAAAGAAAACAAAACAAAGAACAAACAAACAAAAACTTTTGACTTCCTTCCCCACCATCAACTTCAGCCATCTACTTTGTCTCTAAGGAGTGGCTCATGCTGAATGTATTGGTAACTTTTCTTATTGCTGTGACAAATTACCTGACAGAGGCAACTTCAGACAGGAAGGATTTGTTTTGGCTGCAGTTCCCAGTCTATCACATGGGAAAAGCATGATGGAGCAGCTTGGTTTGGGGTTAGCTTACCTGTGGCTACTGCTTCTCATATCTTGGTGAATCAAGCATCAGAGTTGGGGCTGCACCAGAGGCAAAGACCACCTTTAAGTCCCTCCTCCATTGACCCATCCTGCTAGCTAGGCCATATGACAAAGTTTCCACAACTATGCTAAACAGCCTGTCCTGCTGGGTATCAAACATTTGCCTGTGGGGGAATCTCACATCAATGGAGACTTTTGTGGCTGGCTCATTCCTTTATAAGAGGTCATTTATGCTGCAGCATGCCTTGATACCTCACCTTTTTTTACTCTACATCTGACTGATCCTTGGGGTGACTCTTGATTTAGGGCTCAAGGAAGCTGGGATGCCATGTCTTGGTGACCATGACAACTACAAGGACACCATCTCAATGTGAAATTACCTTCCTTTCCTCTCCATGTCAGAGAGAAACAGGCAGCCACCAAGTCGCTGAAGCAAAAGGACAAGAAGCTGAAGGAGGTCCTGCTGCAGGTGGAGGATGAGCGCAAGATGGCAGAGCAGTACAAGGAGCAGGTAGACACAGCTGGTGCCTCCTTGTGATTGTCCTGGCCTCACCCAGTGTTTTGGGGCCCACACACTGACCTTTGCTGACCCACTGTCCTTTCCTTGGCAGGCAGAGAAAGGAAATACCAAAGTCAAGCAGCTCAAGAGGCAGCTGGAAGAGGCAGAGGAGGAGTCTCAGCGCATCAATGCCAACCGCAGGAAGCTGCAGAGGGAGCTTGATGAGGCCACTGAGAGCAATGAGGCCATGGGCCGCGAGGTGAATGCCCTCAAGAGCAAGCTCAGGTGAGGAGCCATGGGAAGTGAATGGGCCTCACCAGCCTGGAGTGCCTGCCTTGCACCCATGCATCAGCCCGCCTGCATCCCTGAACCCTACAACACCCTCAACTCCCTCCCACCTTTGTGATTCATTTTCATTAGCCCAACACTGGAGCAGGCATAGAGCTGAGCAGGGCATGACCTCTCAGAAACTCCTATCCTTTAACCCACATGTCCCATCCCCTCCTATATGAAGGAGGTAGAGGAAGATTCCATCTCTTAAAGCCCATCCATCATTACAACTACAACTACTTCTTATCCTCTTTTCTGAGCCTTCTGCCTCAGGTTCTCAACCTCAGCACACTGCTTTGTCTGGTAGAATAGGGATGTGCTGTGCATGTAGGGTGTTTAGCAGGCCCATCTACTCAGCACTGTGACACTGTGACAACTACAAATGTCTCCAGAAAAGTTGTCAGGTGGCCCCTCATGAAGATGCCCTGCCCACCTATCGTGGGAACTGGGTTTGGTCCTCAGTTCAGGGCTGCCTCCCTTTCTGTACCCTTCCAACTTTGATGAGCCTTGCTTTCTATCCCTTGCTCGAGATGTGATGAGAGACTCTAGACTCAAGCTGCATTGGGAATCCTGCCAGTGGTAGCTACCTGTCTAGCTCTAAGGTCTTTGCTCTCTCCATTTTTTTCTTCCCCACTGGCTCCAGCTTCCTTTCCATGGTCAACTTTCATTTGCCCTCTTTATAATCCCTCAGCACTCCATAGCCTTCTCTTGCTTTGCTGACTTCATCTGGCTGGTACCCAGCCCAGCCCTAACTTAATACTTTGTGCATAACCAAGACACAAATAAACCAGATGATACTCCCAGCTGATGCTTCTATTCTGAGGGTGCCATCTGATAACCACTTAAGTCTCCCCAACAAATGGACTTCTCATTTTCTATCTAACTTCCCACTAGTTCCCTTGCTTCTGTTTTAACTAGAGAGCAGAAGTGATCATGAAATACACACCTGCTTTTCCCTACAGCTGCCCTGACATGTGCTGAACTATGTGGCAGAGCCAAGGCTTTCTTAAACTCGGCCCTCATCTGCTTTGCATCTCCAGCATGTGCCTGTGTGCTATCTTATTCTCCTTCAGTTTATTCCATTGAGTGAAAAATGCTAGACTTGCTTTTTTGCCACCCCTTTCCACACACAATGTGCGGGTAGTACCAGTCACCCTCTTTAGGCCATAGTATGGGCTGCAAATTGCACTTAGCAGAGTGACCACCACAAGGCCTCTTGTTGGATATACTGTCTTCCCTGGGCCTTACAAAACCCACACACCTGACTGCCCATCTCTCTCTATCACAAACCCACCATGCATTGAACTACTCAATTTCCATCTTGGTTCCTTTTTCATCTTTCTACTTCTTCCAGTGATCTGTCTTGAAAGGAGCCTCCAGTCCCTCAAGATGAGAATGTTATGGTTCCTACTTGACAGGCTAGAACCCAGCCTTCCCAACTTCTCCAGTCTTACTAGGGATGTAAGAGATGCATCAGTGCTGGGAGCTCAGTGCACAGAAACTGTTTCCACAATAACCTAAAAAATGTGCTCTGGTGTGGACTGGGCAAGTGGCACGGCTGGAGGACAGTCACCTCAGCTATCTGATGTCTCTCTTCTCTCTTAGGCTTAATGGTTGTTCAAAGTCATGTTGACTATCTCTGTGGGTTCTGCTCCACTTACTTGCCTTGAGGTGGCACAGGCCAAGATAGAACCAAATCATTTTGTCATGCCAGTGCATACCACAATCTCTAAGTACACAGAACCATGAACTCACAACTGTAGAGTGCGGGAGGTTGGTAAACCCCACCAGCAGACAAGAAAACACTGAACAAGTGTCAGTGTTCTTGACCAGCCAGGTAAATGGCCTTCTACATGCCTGGATCATTTGCCATGTTGCTCAGCTAGAGACACCACAAATAGAGACCAGAGCTGAGGCAGTGGCTCACTTGGTAGTTTTTTGAGTAGTTTCAAGTTCAATCCCATAAACAAGCTGGCCATGGTGGCACATTCTTACACCTCCAATGCTGGGGAGGCAGAGTCAGGAGGGATTCCTGGGACTTTCTGGCCAGCTAGCATAGCCCAACTGGAGAATTCTAGGTCATTGAGACTCTGAAAAATAGAAGGTAGGCAATGTTCATGAAGATGACATCCACACAGCACACACACATTCTGGTCCAATGCTAATCTTTCAGACTGGTTTTCTTCAGATTTCTTTTTCTTTATACAATGCTGGAATTTCCAGGTGGGTCTCAAGTGACACAGGAGGACAGAAGTTTAAATGATGCCTGTCTTTATTTAAAGTGCCAGCTTCTCCAGGCTCTCTGGTTCATGTTGACTAAGAAGTACTTTTTATTACTTGATTGAAGCTAGTGCCTTTAAAATACTTAACTGGCTCCTTCCCGAATGCAGATGGTAACCTCTGGGGACTCTCTCTGTTTCAGAGGGCCCCCCCCACAGGAAACTTCGCAGTGAGCCACCAGGTATCTCATGCCTCCAGCTTTACAGCTTGTGTGTCACACTGTCCCTTATTATTGTTCCCAGCACCCCTTCCTTGTCCCCATCCCTCTGTGCCCAGCACCCCTTCCTTGTCCCCATCCCTCTGTGCCCAGCACCCCTTCCTTGTCCCCATCCCTCTGTGTCCAGCACCCCTTCCCTGTGTCCTCCCTTTTCCAAGTCCTTGCAAATTTCTACGAGATCCCCTAAATCTAAAGGCTTGGATTAGTTCAGAACTGTGATTTTAAGAAGTAGACCTCATCTCTTGAGTCATAGTTCTTCCCTATGGCTTTTGTCTTCTAGCAAAAGACTTTGATCACATCTCCATGAGACTTTAAAATTCTGCATGGTTTGTTTTAGTTTGGTTGTTTTGAGACAGGCATGTAGCTCAGGCTGGCCTTGAACACAAGGGTAACCTTGAGCTACAAATCTTCCTATTTCTACCTCCCAAGTGCTGCATGTACAGTCATGTACTGCTATATGCTATACTTTTATGTAATGCTGAGGATGGAACCCAGCGCTTCATGCATGGTAAAGACCAACTGAGCTACAGCGCTGGCCTTTGCTGGCCCTTACCTGCATGCTGAGGCCATGCTTACCCTGCCAGGATGCTCAGCAGTGCCACTATCCTTGTACAGGTTGAGATACTTCACTGAACAGATGACATCTTCCTCTTTGCACACACCCCTCAAAAATGGAAATGGTGTCTATCTGGCTGGGCTTGGTCACAAGTCCAGAATAAAATAAACACAGGGCCAGTGACCACAGTGCAGAAACTCATATACTCATAGTTAAGCTTGTCCTGTCCATAGGACATGAGCACTCCCTGCCACAGCAGATGCCAGGGTTTCAGATGGCCTGAACTTGGTCTCACTGCTTACTGTATTTTCAGTGCATGAGGGTGGGAATTGGACACCACCTGTACGACCCTTTTGGGGAGGCATCAGAGGCTTATACATGTCCAAGGACAGGTGAATGAACCCAAAGCATATGCAGCCCTTGTCAAGAAGGGGCCTCTGCTTTTTTAGAACTTCAACTTTGCTCTTGCTGCCAAATAGTTAAAGCTAATTGAGGTCTTGCAAAGAGCATCATCCCCAAGGATTTTAGGGGGAGCAGAGGAGCCTCTAGTCAATAGGAAACAAAGTCTGGCTAAATAGCAGAGTTTCCTGCATTCCTATGGAGGTCTGGTCTTCTCACAGTGCCTGTTTGCAAAGACCCACAGTTCTCCAGGATGAGACCCTGGAGGTTTCGGAAAAAAAAAAAAAAAAAAAAAAAAATTGTTGGCAGAGTCCCCTTATTTCCTGTATCAGAGAGTTGGTATCAACCTTTTTTTCTAGGATTTAGAACTGCTTCCTCTAATAGTGTCCTGAGCTCGAACAATTCCCTTGTGGACTCTTTTGATGAATAGGGCATGACTTGTTTCTGAGTTCAAGGACAAATCTTTCTAGTCAGCAAATATAGACTGTTCCAAAGGCAAAAAGTATCTAGAACTTTGATGTACACTTTGACAATTTCCAGCCCCAGGACACTACCTATTGGTTCAGAAGCCAAAGTGTAGCCCTGTGAAGAGGGGCACCTCTTTATACTGTACTCAAGGCCCCTTCACCCTCTAACAGGAAAGAAGCCCTTCTGAAATGGCCCTCTGAGGCTGGCCTGGTGTCTTAATTTGGAAGTGGCTACAATTTTAAGTATTTATTCCTGATTGTTATATCTTGGGAAACCCCAAAATGCTTATACCAGGAATTCCTCTACCTACTGATCATAAATCTTTGGGCCTGCCTGTGCCTCTGTCTGAGCTGTTACTTTGGGCTAAAGAATGGGTCAGTGGGCGAGCATACCCTCATGGCTTCTCCCTCCAGCCTCCATATGGCTAGCAAATTACTTTTGTTACCCAATGTTGGCTTTCTTAACTGTACTAGAAATGGGTTAGCATCTGTCTTCAAATTCAAATAGGACTGTGCTGACTCTACAAGATCACATGTTGGGTCATTGAAAATCCACAAAACTTCCTGTGAAATAGCAAAAGCTAGCTGCAACTAAACTGATCTTTCCCCCTTTCTGCCTATTTTCCCCTCTCACCCAAAGCTTCACTCTACATACCTGGCCCTTCCTGTAAAATCAGGTAGACTTGGATAGCCAGGATGGGACATGCAGAGGCTGAAGACAGGAGCAGTGGAGGGTCAGAGCTGCTCTGCCCACTAGAACAAAAATGCACCTTGAATTAACAAATTTTCAAATATTTATTGAGCATCCACTTTGTGTTATGCATGTGTTATCCACTTTGTGTTATGGTGAGAAAAATACACACTCAAGCCTTCTCTCCACCTTGGGGAATCTCAGAGCAGGTTCTACACCAGTAGAGGGTGCTATGTCACCCTTCAACTAAGAGTGTCCTCTGAGTAACTTGCCCTCTCCCACTCTGCTTTTGAAGTCCACTTTGAAAATCTAAAACCATGCCTTTTTTATTCCCACAGATGAAGATCTATAGATAAAACAGCACTTTCTCTCACAAAGGAACAAACGAGGCCTCGTTTCCTCTCCTATAGGTTTTAAACAGAAAATACAAATCTGTGTGTGCTCCCTTCACCTGCCTTGTCCCTTTTCTCTTCCTAACCCAAGGCTCTGGCAGACCAGAATCCTAAGTATCATTACATGACTAACCCAGACATATTTTAAAGCCAATAACCCCATGACAACTGAATAAATGGAACCACGCAGATTTTTAAGACTGGCTGGGACTCACCCTAAATTTATTTTGTGACTCATTCATGTCGAGTGTGTATGTTTGGCCTCAGCCCTTGATAAAAACCTCTTCAAATTGACTGGAAGATTTCCTTACTAAAGACGTGTATTTTCTGTTTAAAACCCACAGGAGAGGAAACGAGGCCTCGTTTGTTCCTTCCAGAAGGGCTGGAGGCCGTAGAGTTATTGAAAACACAGATGGTTCTGAAGAGGAAATGGACGCTCGGGACTCAGACTTCAATGGAACCAAAGCCAGTGACTAAATTCAGAATTGTACACCATGGCAGGGAAAACAACCCAGCAGAACCCAGCAGACTGCTTAGCATTTGTCTCATTTGTTCTCAAGTCGCAAACATTACCCCACCCCTCACCATGAACCATCATGTGACCGTGGTGAGAAAAATACACACTCAAGCCTTCTCTCCACCTTGGGGAATCTCAGAGCAGGTTCCACACCAGCAGAGGGTGCTATGTCACCCTTCAATTAAGGAGTGTCCTCTGAGTAACTTGCCCTTTCCCACTCTGCTTTTGAAGTCCACTTTGAAAATCTAAAACCATGCCTTTTTAAACCCACAGCTCTGCACAAAGGGTGTGAATCCAGGTTTTTAAATGTGCTGTACATGGGACTTTACAAACAGGTTCTAAGAAAACAGCCAGTCACCAGCAACTTTGTTTACATGAAATGAGAAAGTTACCTAAATGGGTGCAACTGCCCCCAGCCCATTCCCAAGTCATGCCCTGACCTGCCAGCCCTTCCAGTTTGGGAGAAAAGCCTTTGTTTGAAAATTTCCTTTCCTTTCTGCCTGCCACATTTCAGATACACAGTTCACCAAGACCAAGTGACCTTTTTAGTCACATGATTTAGAAGGAAACACTGCTCCAAGGGCTGAGAGCAGAGAGCTCACACTGTCTTATTTGCACCCAGCTTGTACCTACGGACACTTTCACCAATAAAAGGTTCTAAGTCACGAGAATGGAGTTGGCTCTTGTGTCAAGCTGTTGTCTTTTTGCAAAGGAACAGGGCAGGGCATTTTTATTTAATCCTTCCAGGGACACTGTGAACTTTTTTTTTTTTTTTAAGATTTTATTTAGGGCTGGAGAGATGGCTCAGAGGTTAAGAGCACTGGCTGCTGTTCCAGAGGTCCTGAGTTCAATTCCCAGCAACCACATCGTGGCTCACAACCATATATAGTGAGATCTGGTGCCCTCTTCTGGTGTATATGTAATAAATAAATAAAATAAATCTTTTCTAAAAAAAGATTTTATTTATACAGTATATAGTATTCTGCCTGCATTTGTGCCTGTGGGCCGTAAGAGGACAGCAGATCTCATTATAGATGGTTATGAGCCACCGCATGGTTGCTGGGAATTGAACTCAGGACCTTTGGAAGAACAACAGCCAGTTTTCTTAACCTCTGAGCCATTTCTCCAGCCCTGACCTTATGAACTTAAAGAGTTAGTTCATAAATTAGGGAAACAACCATGGAGCGATGCAGCATGCCCAAGTCATGGACTTTAATTTGGACATGAACAGCTGGAAGGCTGTGTTCCAGGCTGTGTGGCTGAGGTACTAAATCCACCTTAAACACAACCAAGGAGAGCATTTACAATCAAACCTGTGTCTATACTGGTTGAGTATCTAGTCTGAAAACCCCAATGTCCCAACACTTTTGAAGACCCTTTTCCTCCACCACTGGAAAACTTCAAATGTAATAGGTCATAACCAAAACTCAGTACACTAAAATTACTGTATAAAATTCCTTCAGTCATCAGGCACATGGCTGGATGTCTAAACTCCCAACACTTGGGATATAGAGGTAGAAAGATAGAAAACTTGAGGCCAGCCTAGGCTACACCAGTTCTGGGATGGTATGGCCTATATAATGAGCCACTGTCCTAAATAAATAAACAAATATACCCCATCTCAAATAAGAATTACTTTCAAACTACACGTAGATGGCATACATGAAACGCAAATGAATTCTGTGTTTAAAATTACTTCCTGGGGCTGGAGACAGCTCAGTGGTTAAGAGTACTGGCTGTTCTTCCAGAGAACCAGGGTTCAATTGCCATCACTTACATGGCCACCTGTAACCCCAGTTCCAGGGGACTCATCACATAGACATACATGCAAGCAAAACACCAATGCATATAAAATAAAAATAGACTTGAGTCTTGCCTCAAAGCTGCACAAATATTCCAGCATCCCAAACACACAGTCCTAGACCCACGCCTTTCACTTAACCAATGTTTTCAGTACAAAGTTTCTTTGATCTGTTTAAGTGACAATACAGTACTTTTGCCTGGAAAGGCGATCTAGCAGAACACCTCTATAAAAGCCAGACATATAATATTTAGGGCTGGTGCTCACCACCTGATAGCGCCTGATGACCCAAGTTTGAATGCTGGAACTCAGATAAAGGTAGCTGTACTCTGATTACCACATGAGTGCTATGACATATACTCTCTCACACACAAATAATGGACTTAAAAATAAAATTTTCAGACTAGTAGACCACATCTGCGTCTATAACACACTCATCTTCAAACAAAACATGCAAAACCATTAAAAACAAACCAGCCAAACACGAAGGCATGGTAGCCCATGTTTATAATCCTTGTGCTTGGAAGGCTGAGGCAAGAATGACCGTAAGTCCAAGGCTATCTCACCCTATTCCCAAAAACCATTTAAGAAAAAGTTCTAGTCAACACAAACTTCCAAAGTTCAACTCAACAGGTTAAAAAAAAAAAAGGTGAGCTAGGAAATACTCAGATACTGAAAAAGCTAATCCTTCCACCAGATACTGATATAGCTGGAATTTCATACAAAACATTTCCCCCACATCACTGCTGAAAAGATGACTTCAATAGAAAATTTACAAAAACAGATTCAGCATGCAAGGAACTTGCTTTGCAAATATGAGGTCTTGAGTTCAGATCCACAGGACCCACATAAAAGCTGGACATGATGGCACCTTCTGTAACTATACCCTGGGGGCCAGAGAAAAGGAACATTCTTGGAGCTTGTTGGCCAGCCTAACTGAACTTAGGCTTGGTAAGAGAACTTAGGTTTGGTAAGAGACCCTACCTCAAAACTAAGGTGGAAAGCACTAAGAAAGACATTAAACATAAGCCTCTGTGTACATATGTGCCCTCCTATTCACCTACACATCTACATACACCACATATACAATTGAGGAAGACATCAGATGTTATTTCTGATCCCCATACATATACACACATACACAAGTGCCTCTAAATCCACACAAACAACTACATATACCACACACAAAATATCCCCACCCCATTATTTTATTACTCAGATAAACAAAAAAACAAACTTCACAGCCACGTGCACAGACACGAAAGGACAGACACACACCAGCAGAGCAGGCATTTCTTTTTATTTTATTTTATTTTTTATAAAAAGTAAGGTCCATCTTTTCCCAGGTTATTATGCCTGAGGGGAACAAGTAGCCATACAGCTTAAAACCACCTTGTGAATGTCAGCAGCACTTGAAAAATGCTGGGTCTAACTCGAGGTCAGTTCCGCCCCATCTACTGAAAATATGTTAGTAACAAAGTGAAGGGTGCTAAGCTCTGGAAATTATTGTGCTCTTCTCATTGTGGACCACAGCGTGGGGCAGTACTTCAACCCAGAGACCGGAGCCAAGTCTGTTGCTGCAGATCCTGTGCTAATTTCTCCACATCCCAAGGGAGTGTTGGCCAGTGATCTCAATCTCATGCTTTAGTCACCTGGTTATTCTCCAGTGTTTGAATGAAGTCCTGTTCTTAGGGATAGCATTAAGAAAGGCCAGTCCAACTCTGAGTTGTCCACCGTTCTAATGCAGATGTCACCCCAACATCAGTGCAGGGACTCGGGACAGGAGTCAGGGTTTATCTACAGAGGATAGTCTCAGGTCACTAAGAGGCAGACATACCTCATGAGAGGCAGATTAAAAAAAAAAACAAAGGGCTGGGCAGTGGTGGCCCATGCCTTTGATCCTAGTACATGGGAAGCAGAGGCAGAGATCTCTCAGTTTAAGGCCAGTCTAGTCTACATAGAGAGTTCTGGGGCATCCAGGGCTATACAGAAATACTGTCTCAAGAAACCCAAACAAACAAAAAAAAAAGAAAACGTGTCAAAGGCCATGTTTTTGCCTCTGTAATCTCCCAGTCCTAGATACAATTTAACCACACTATAAAAGCACTGGGAGAATGTTCCAGAAGACAGCTTCAGCCAAAACACTTCTGGATGCCATTAAAACTTTAGGTAGCCAACTGCATCCATACCTTAGAACTGTTTCGGGGGCAACTCATTTCTAGGACACACACTGGGCCATATAATAGAATGATGCCAAGTCCTTAGTCAGCTTAGGCTGCATAGCAAAGTGAATGCTGGTGATGCTGGCTCTTATTTCCCAAACTGAAAACAACTAAAAGCTGAATATAAAGTGAGGAAGACAGGTGAGGGTGAAGTTCCCACTGGTCCTAAAGCAAAAGCTTGACCACACCTTGGGTGGATGGCAGCGCTGGTGATGAAAACTGTGAGGCTGGCTTCCCAAACTCCAAGCGTTTTCCTGACCTTCAGACAGAGCAAACCATACATAACAGATGAAACAGCGGTATCCCAGTGGCTAGCACAGGGCCCCCAGAATTCTAAGAGTGAATGTCAAGAGCGGGAACATGTCTCACAGGGTCTCAATTTTCTCTCTTGTGAAACGAAGAAAACAATACTAGCTATCTGGTTCCCTGATTCCCAAGGCTATACAAAAAGCTCCCAATCTCAGTAGACCCTACAAAAGTATTTACTTTTTGGTTACTTCATTTGAGTTGGGAAGTGCTTAGAGTTGAACTTAGGGACTTGTGTCTACTGAGCAACATTCCCAGCTCCTTAATTTTTAATTAAGGCTGAAGAGACAACTCAACAGGTAAGATGCTTGTTGCTTAGCCTAGCAATCCTAACACCCACATAGTAGAAAGAAAGAACTGACTTTTGCAAGTTGTCCTCTGACCTTCACACATGCACTATGGAAAAAACACTTGTGCACAAACATATACATACAATAAATATAATAAATTTTAATTTTAAATAAAATTTTGACTGAGCATGGTCGTATGTATGCCTTTAATCCCAGCACACAAGGGACAAAGAAGGCAGTGCTCTAGGCTTTTCAAGTCCCTGGCCAGCCAGGGCTACACAGTGAGGCCTGGTCTCAAAAATAAATAAACACATTTTAAAATCTCTGTTTAAAGGTCCAGAAGCTAAGTGTGCACCATGGATCAATCCTTTTCCCTCCTTTGTCTGCCTCACACCTGTCATGGCCTGGTGCCCAGCAATGCAGGCTTTGTTCAGTGACCTAACAGGCAGATCTACAGGCAGCTTCAGGCTTCCCTTAAGAAAATAAAAGAAGTGTTGGTGGTCAGGTCTCCTTCCCCATTCCCATGGCTGTTTTCCGGAATCTGGTCTGGCTGGACTGATTTAGCCCCTTTAGTTTCTTGAAGGTTCTATAGATTTAAACTAAGGACGAGGAGATGGCTCAGTTAGCAAAAGTGCTTGCCTTGCAGCACCACGACCTGAGTTTGACTCCCAATGCCCATGTAAAAAGCCAGACATGATGGCTTATGCTTTTGATCTCAGCTCTTGAGAAGGCAGAGGCAGGTGGGTCCCTGGGGCTTAGTGACCATGGAACTTGGTGAGTTCCATGCCAGTAAGACTCTTTCTCAAAACTCAAGGAGGACAGCACCCAAAGAGTTTCCCTTAAAGTTGACCTTGGGACTCCACATACGCAAGTACATAGTTTACCCCAACTCACAAAACATGCTGGGGGAAGTGAAATTCCCAAACAAGGATGTGATGGGACTTCCTCACAGTGCAGAATCACATTGCAAACACTGCCCTCTCCTTGTCTACTTGCCCAAATTCAGATATCTACTTTGGCCTCAAGCGAGGGGCTTATTAAAGGCCAGCCAGGGTTACAGAGGCTTATGACAAGGAAATAGAGCTTAGGGTTTGCTGAAATAATCCTACAGCCTTAAAATGAGAGCTAGGTCACACTGAGGCTAGCGTCTGATCTGGAGCAGCCTGGGACCTCCTGACAGAGATTATCAAAGGTACTGACCCTTTATCT
Organism: Psammomys obesus; assembly: GCF_907164565.1. Taxonomy (NCBI): domain Eukaryota; kingdom Metazoa; phylum Chordata; class Mammalia; order Rodentia; family Muridae; genus Psammomys; species Psammomys obesus. The sequence goes on from NW_026596415.1 coordinate 322,060, forward strand.
CCCACACTGGCACTGCTTGGTCTTCTGTCACCACCATCTCTGTTTTTGGTTCCTCGCCCTGAGGCTGGCCCACATGTCCGGCTTGGGGACTGATCATACACGAAATTCCTGCATGATGCTAGTTTGGACTCCAGAGCCTGAGAAGAAATGTAGTTCCATCAGTCAAGTTATAGATAAAGGGCTGGAGAAGTAGCCAGCGTTCAAGTACTTGCCAAGTGTGTACGAAGTCCAGAGTTTAAGCCCTAGAGGCACATAAACTAGCTATGGCACATCTGTAACCCCAATATTCGGGAAAGTAGAGACAGGAGGATCAGAAGTTAAAAGTTATATTCAGTTGCATAGCAAATTTGAGACCAGCCTGGACTATGTGATCCTGTTCCTATCACACCCTTCCCCACCCCGCAAAGAAAAGAAAAAAGAACAAACAAATAAATAAAAAACACCAAGAACACAAAAGTATGAGAGCCATTGGGGATTGTGGCACACAGCCTTGGTCCCAGCACTCAAGAGGTAGGGACAAGCAAATCTCCGTGAGTCCAAGGCCAGCGTGGTTTATATAGTGAGCTCCAGGACAGCCAAAGTTATACAGAAAGATACTGTTTCAAAACAAAATAAAACGAAAAAAACATACAGAGCATGGGAGCAAGGGAAGAGAAAAAAAACCAAAAACCTAAATTGTTGTTTCCAAGATTCTGAGGAATCCCCGGTGGACCCCCATGCATCTACAAGTACTCAAACCACCCATCTAAAACCCAGAAATTTCCAGACTCTACCTAGTAAAAACTGAGCTAGGTATTATGGTACAAATCTATAATCCCAGCACTCAAGAGACTAAGGCAGAATAATTATTCTAAGTTCCAGGCCAGCCTAGGCTGCATAGCAAGACCCTGTGTCAAACAAAAACAACAAACAAACAAAAAACAAAAAAGAACCATCCTTAGCAAATACTAGCAACAATAATAATCAACTTCTGGAACTGTTCAATTGTTTACCTCATTAAACCCGCACAGAGGTTCAAACAAGGCCTTGAACAAACCTAAATAGCCACAGACCTAGAGACCTATGTATGTGTGCGTGTGTGTGTGTGTGTGTGTGTGTGTGTGTGTGTGTCTTCTCTTTCTGCCTCAGGACAGGTTGGGCTGACATGAAATGGCTTTTCACACACTGTTTCTAAATGAAATCACAACTACAAAGAATTCTTTTGCTGCTTAAGGACAAAGCATCCCCTGTAGTTAACATAAAGCCAGGAAGGCCAAGGCCTTTGATCTCCATTCTTTTTATTTTTATGTACATTGATGTTCTGACTGCGTGTATGTCTGTGTGAAGGTATCAGATCCTCTGGAACAGGAGTCACAGACAGTTGTGAGCTGCCATGTGGGTAGTGGGAATTGAATTTGGGTCCTCTGGAAGAACAGCCAGCGCTCTTAGCCACTGAGCCATCTCTCCAGCCCCACTCTCCATTCTTAAGATGGTCTACTAGACAGAGACAGAGAGACAGGGAGGAGAGAGGACTAATTCACTTTTAAATGGCCCTTGCTTTCTTTTTTTTTTTTTTTTCCAAATTAAGAAACAACAGCTGAGCACGGTAGTCTACAACTATTATCTCAGAATTTGGGGGACTGTGAGGCAGGAGTGCTGCCAGTGTGAGGCCTGAGCTCCAGAATGAGAGGAAGGAAGGAAGAAAGGAGGGGAGGAGGGGAGGAGGGAAGGAAGGAAGGAGGGAAGGAAGAAGGAAGGAAGGAAGGAAGGAAGGAAGGAAGGAAGGAAGGAAGGAAGGAAGGAAAGAGGGGGGAACAGAGGAGGGAGGGAGAGAAAAAGGAAAGAAGGAAGGAAAGAAAAGAAAAAAAGAAAAAAGAAAAGAAAAGAGAAAGACACAAAATTACTTGGAAAAAAAAAATGGAAGATGCTTGAGAAAGGAGACCTGGATTCTGAGCACAGAGCCCCTCCACAGTGAAACTCCCATCTCATGAGCTAAAGATGCTGAGAGGCACAGATGGACCAACATGTCTAAAATTCAGGAGGTCTCTTTGAAAGTGAAGAGAGGGCCCTATCTAGGCAAACCTTCAGACCCTGCAAAGGCCCAGGCTTACCCCAACTTTCCGAAGCAGGTCACCAACGATGTTTAGGGCTGATATCCGGGCTGCAGGTGTGAGTGGGGTCCCACTACTGGAGCTGTCCAGACCTGGATGTGCAAGAAGAGGCATGGGTCACACAGTATCCTTCAGTCTGTATATCCGAGATTGATGTTAGCAAACTCAAGCTGACACCTTCCTCTTCATTTGGGCCACCATCTTATTTCATTAAAGAGTTAACGCGCCAAAATTTACCAGTCTATTTTTGAGTCCTTAGAAAGATTATCTTAAACATTATTTTTACATCTATTTTTATAGGTTAATCTATACACACACACACACACACACACACACACACACACACACACAGCCAAGACAGGGTTCCTCTATGGCTGTCCTGGACTCCCTTTGTAGACCAGGCTGGCCTTGAACTCACTGAGATCTGCCTGCCTCTGCCTCCCCAACTGCTGCAATTACAGGCGTGCACCACTGCGCCCGGCCAGGTTAAACTTTTCAAACCAAACCAAGGCACATCTAAGAATTCAATATACCTCATTAATTTAACAGTGGTCAATACAAATGTGTGCACAGTGAAAGAAAAGCCACATTGGGGGAGGCAGGGACAGGATCCCTCTATGTCAGGCTGGGCTTACACCCACAACCTTATTGCTGGATATTACTATTACAGCCATGCATCACCACAGCCAGTGAGCAATCCACACAAGAAATAGAACCACTCACAACCAGATGGCTCAGAGGATGAAAGGTACTTGCTGCCAAGCCTAACTTCCACACATACACCATAGCAACGGCCCCCATAAATAAATATAATATTTTTTCTGTTATGAGGCCCTCCCCACAACACAGCTGGTACAACTGTAGGCCCCCCAAGACCAGCTGAGCCTGAGCCACTAATTCATCTGCAGGTGTGGTGGTTTGAATAAGAATGGCCCCCATAGCCTCATATATTTGAGCCTATTGTTTTGTCACCAGGAAGTGGAACTGTTTGAAAGGATTATAAAGATTAGAAGGTGTGGCCTTGTTGGAGTAGGTGTAGCCCTGACGGAGAAAGTGTGTCACCAGGTTTTAAAAGCCCATGCTAGGCCCAGTATATCTCTCTACTTGAGGATCAGGATGTAGCTCTCAGCTACCTCTCAAGCACCATGCCTGCCTGCCACATGTTCTTTGCCATGACGATAATAAACTAAACCTCTGAAACTGTAAACAAGCCTCCGGTCAAATGCTTTCTTTCATAAGAGTTGCTTTGGTCATGGTGTCTCTTTATAGCAATAGAACAGTAACTAAGACACCAGTTGAGTCATGTGAGCCCTGAAACACAGGAAACTGCTCTGTGGATTGGAACCCCAGAAACCATAAGAGTCTTCATCACCAGAACTCACACTGTGAGCAGAGGTTTATGCCCTGCCTGGTTGAGAACCTCAACTCTGATACTTATCTGCTAGGTGACTTTAGGGACATCAGGGAACACACCCCAATGATGGGACCACACCTGCAGAGGAGGCTTGTGAGGATAACTCTGTGAGGTCTATGAAGTATTGAAAACTAGCATACAATGAGCATGTCTTATTTACCCTCAGTGGCCTGACTGATTAGCCAAGAGGCTGGAGACAGAACTCAGATTTCTCAGTTTTAACCACACCATTTGCACTGGACCTGTTTCCAGGTAGTCCTATGGCAGGACTCTGCTTTCCCTTCATAAATATTTACTGATTTATGAGACAGGCTCTCACTATGTAGACCAGATTAGCCTTGAACTATCAATCCTACAGCCTCAGCCTCCAGAACGCTGGGAATATAGAGATGTGCCACCATGCCCAACCCATGATGCTTTTGACTTTTATTTGTGTGTAGCATTTAGACCTTTGGATTTCTGGCCTCTGGGGAGGGGGGTGCCTGAAATGGTCTTTTAGGATGGACCCATATCTTCTGTGTCATGGGTTGAGAGGTTGTTGTTCTTCTAGACAGTTTCTATTCTTTATCACAGGATCTGCTACACCCTGCCTCATTCAAGACCCTCTTGTCATATATCATGATAGCTTGCTCCACTGAGCATGCACACACTACTCCCTAACCCTAAGCCAGACCCAAGCCATCTCACCCAGGATTCACACTAGGTTCTTAACAGGGCAAACTTATCTATTATTCTATCTCCCCATATCTATCTATCTATCTATCTATCTATCTATCTATCTATCTATCTATCTATCTATCTATCATCTATCTATCTATCTATCTATCTATCTATCTATCTATCTACCCATCCATTTGTTTGTTTTGAGGCAAGGTTTTTCTACAAACTGTGGCTGTCCTGGAACTCACTATGTAGACCAGGCTGGCCTTGGACTCATAGAGCTCCACCTGCTTCTACCTCTTAAAGGCATGCACCACCACACCTGGCCTAAGGGTAAAACTCTTTGAATAAAAAAGAAAAAAAAAATCCGGTCTGCCCCATCTCCTTACCATGCCTGAACACTCCTGGTGTGTTCAAACCAGAGCTGGGTCCTCGGTGAGCTACGGGAGTAGATGGTACAGAGCCTGTGGCCTGCACAGCCATGTCTGTCCTTTCTGCTTCTCCTGAGCCTGGCACGGGTGTCCGGGGCTTGTCTTGCTTCTGCTGCACAGCCAATTCCTGCCGCAGATCTGTAGAGAAAAGGGATCCAGTACTTGCTTTTTGGGTCAGAATGGGCCACAACCTAGAAATCAACCTGTAAACCCTAAATGGAGGGACACCCATGTGCTCTCCCTAATAATAGTGCAGAACAACACACTTTACTTCTGCATAAGATACAAAAGAATTTAAAAACACATATATAGCACATGCTTTAACATGCTATTTGTTAAAAAAAAAAAAAAAAAAAAAAGATTTCAATAGACAGAATTCTTGAAAACTTGCTTCTGCCCAGGTCCCTTCTCTCTGGAACACATGGCCAAGTTTTAGTGGTGGTGGTTGTTGTTGTTTTCTTTTCTTACGTGTGCTGTTGTTTTTTCTTTTCTTTTTGAAGCTTGAGGACAATTTTATTAGAGTTTAAAAGCCCCACACAGGCAAGCTTGAAATCTCAGAAGTACCAGATGGGAGGTAAGAGAAAAGGTAGAGAGAAGGCCATTGAATTAGGCCAGTGCACTCAGCAATAGCAAGGAAGTGATGTGGAGCTTCAGCGAAAGAGTAAGGAAGCCCAAAGTGCCCAGGTTTTGACCAGTACTGTAAAGAGATAGAAGGAACAAAAAAAAAAAAAAGTAAGCCAGAAAATTGGATAGACCTCTGCGGAGCAGCAAGGCTTTGACTCAGACATTGACATTTTGCAATGTATCCAGGATGAATTCAAATACTTGATCCTCCAGAGTCAGCCTCCTGGGCACTGGGATTCCAAGTGTATTCCACCACCTAATGTTTCCAGACCTTCTCCTTACACAGTTGACAAGTGTTGGAAACTCCTACTGAATATTATACAAGTGATTTTAGGAAACATTAGCAGGTAGACAGCCCTGTCTGGAACTAGTTCTCTCCCCTTCAATGAAGGGTCTGGCCCATCTTTCCCATGACAACATGTCTACCAATGCACACTCATTTTAATAACTGTTTAACATTCCATAAACTAAATGCCTGTGATTTACTGGTATCTTCATACTAACGGCTACAGGTTGAAAAGGCCAGTAGCTCTTATCTGAAATGTTTTGGACCATATATGCTTCAGATTGCTGAGTTCTTTGAACTTTGTAATATTTGCATAGACTTTATCAATCAATTGGGAATTTCTCCCATTCAAGGTTTCTGTTATTTTCAGATAGGGTCTTCCTAAGCCAGGCTAGCCTTAAACTTGCTATGAAGCAAGAATGACCTTGAACTGCTCCTCCTCTAAAATGCAGGGGCCACAGGTGTGCACCACCATGCCCAGCCCCACTAAGCACTCCTAATAGAATCAATCCAACATGTTCTATTGGATTCTGAAACTATTTAAACTATTTAAACTCAACCATTGCTTTTTAAGCCCTATCTAGCAACTACTATTGGAAGTAAAATTGTTATTAAAAAAAAAAAAAAAAATTAAGGGCCAGGCATAGTGGCACAAGCCCTTAATCCCAGCACTCAGGAGGCAGAGGCAGGTAGATCTCTACGAGTTCCAGGACAACCAGGGCTGTTACACAGAGAAACCCTGTCTTGAAAAACCAACCAACCAACCAAACAAACAAACAAACAAACAAACAGGAAATTAGAACTTGGAACAAATTCTCTTAACGCTCAGCGTGGATATCTCACCAGTGAGCCATTTTTCTCCCCAAGAAACTACTGTACTTCTGCCAGGACTTAAGCCTTCCTAACATGTGTGGGAATCATCTCCAAGGAAACATTCCTTAACCAAGTAGGCAAAATCCATGAACAAAGACTAACTCTGCAAACCCCAAGGCTTTTCCTGCAGACACATATGAGGTGTCTGACAGCCATTCCATAATCACTGAAAGCAGCATTGTTTTTGGAGACAATTTGGTACACCCACTCAGGCAAGCATCTAAACAGAGCTTCCCCTCAGCCTCTGTAAGGCCTGCTCATGTACAGAACAGCTCCAGACTCCCTGAAAAGGCAGTGTTGGGGAAGGCCAAGGGACAGATGTTGTCTTAGATGGAGAGACACCACACAGGGAGAGACAGGGAGAGCCTAACCTCGGGCTTCATCCTTCAACCTCTGTACAGATACTAGAAGATTCTCCTTCTCATCCAGCTCGCTCTCCAGGAAGGCATTTCTTTCGATGGCTTGATTCAGACGCTGTTCAAAATCTTCCAGGGACATGATTGTGGCTCTGGGTAGAAGAAGCACAAAGTTATCCAACGTAATGATGGCAGCATGTTTCAGTGCCTGAAGACCTGGATATGACAGAAGATGTGCCTGGGTGACCTTAAGTGCCACAGGGCCTCCTGGGCCTCAGGCTCTTCACTACAAAATGGAATCATCAGAGCTGAGAAGATAACCAGGTTATCTTGAGGGTCAAGTCTGATAATTTCCTAAAGCCCTGCCCATTAGGACCATATGCTTCACCTATTTATTGATAGCAACCAGTTTCAGCTTGTCTAGAAATGTTAATTAGCATTCAGAACAGACCAACACACAAATACACACACACACACAGAGAGAGAGAGAGAGAGAGAGAGAGAGAAAGAGAGAGAGAGAAAGAGAGAGAGAAAGGCAGAAGAGATCAGCATTCATCTCTTAGTGATTTTAAAGTTAAGGAAGTTATACTAGAGAGATGGCTGTCATTAAAGCACATAAGCACTTATCTGAGTTGAGAGCCCCAATACACACAAAAAAAGCTGGGTTTACACAGCAAAGCCTGTGATCTCAGCACTAGGTGGCTTTCTGGCCATCCAGCTAACCTATCCAGAAAAGGGAGCTCCAGGTTCATCTAGAGGCCCTGTCTCAAAAATATGGTGGTGGCAGATTGAGGACAGCACCTGGTGTTGACCTCTGCCACACTCCCCTCCACATGTACACACATATGATGATAAAAAAACTAGGTTTCAAAAGCTCTGGGGACTCAACCCATATCCAGTTGTCCTCCAAGGACCACTTCTTTGTAAACAGGGTAGGTATTTCACTAGAAGACAGAGGAAGGCTATAACTTAAAAATAATAATAATAATAGCAGGATATAGGTGGCACACACTTACAGAGGCAGAGGCAGGTGGACCTCTGTGAGTTCAAGGCCACACTGGTTTACAAAGTGAGTTCCAGGATAGCCAAGGCTACACAGAGAAACCCTAACTTGAAAACAAAAATGATAATAATAATAAAGAATCTGTTTAGTGTCCTCACTTGCCCATCTACTTTCACTGAATGTTTCCTCATATGTAAGGCAAGAGTAGTAAGGGCACCTCTGTGACAGGAGACCAGGAACACAGTAGTCTAAACAGTAACCACAGACTTTGCATACAAACATGCTCAGTCAATGCAGGCATTTTGTAATTAGAGGCCCCCAGAAGGCATCTGGCATGCTACAATGCAACTGCATTTTCTGCAGATAGAAGCAGGTTGGAGTGGGGCCCAGAGTTAATACCCTGTTTTTCCTATAAGACTCACTAAGGCTCGAGTTTCTTCAGGTGTAGGGGAAAACTGAAGTTGTTAACTCATTCAATATTTATTTCTTCTAAACACCATGTTAGTACCTGTTTGTTTGTTTTGAGACAGGGTTTCTCAGTGTAGCCTTGGCTGTTGTGGACTCACTTTGTAGACCAGGCTGGCCTTGAATTCCTAGCCTCCCTGCCTCTGCCTCCATGAGTGCTGGGATCAAAGGCGTGCACTACCATGTCTGGCTGTTAGTACCTATTTTTAAGAAAGAGTTCTTTAGAGACAATAAAGGAATAAAGTTGCCTAAGGTGCCTTCTTAGTGACAACAAAAAGGAAACATTCAGTAGTCTAACAGTCAGGAGCTGTTCCAATGTCTCTGACATGACAGACAACCATGAAAAAGATCAAACATTGAGAAATTCCTAGATGGAGGAACATGGATGTTTCTGGAAAAGCCAGATATGTGTTCTGGACTCAGGAGGCCCATGAGGGAAAGAAACTGTCCTCAGGGCTGGGAAAATAGTTCAATGGTTAAAGCAATCGATACAAGCACAGGACCAGAGTTCAGATCCTAAGAACCCATATAATGCTAGGTGGACATAGTGGCCTGCTTGTAATTTCTGTTTGGGAAGGTGGAGACAAAGGCTCTCACAGCATGCTGACTAGCTAGACCAAGCAACAATTTCAGTGAGCTTAGGGATTGATTGAGAGAGCCTGCTTCAGAGAATAAGGCATAAGAGCGATGAGGATTATCAGCATCAACCTTGGGCCTCACACATAAAACATGCATATATGTACCCTGCACATATGTGAAAATGGAAAAGAAAAAAAATCTTTCAATAAGCTAATGATAAACTGTTATCACCTTATAAGAAAAATATCAGTTGGTGTTAGTGGTGGGGGTGGGGAGGGCCACAATAGACACAGAGAAGACAGACTTGAAAGACCAGTGGTAAAGGATCACTACAGGTATGAAGCTCACACTGCTCTAGAGTCTCAAAAATAAACAAGAGGCCATGCTAATACATGAAGATTGCAAGTTCAAGGCTAGCCTAGACTACATAAAGAAACCCTGTCTCAATCCCTTGCCCTCTTCCAAACTAGAAAAATAACCAAACAAAACACAAGCCAAGTTTTTTAAAAGACTGGATAACAAAAGGCTCTCCTAACTGTGACCGTCTTGAAAACACAAAAGTCAATTAACCCATGCACAGAACACACATTAACCAAAGCCAAAGAACTTCTGGATACTTTCTACTCATGTCATAGGCAAACAGATAAAAGTCACTTAGAAACACACACACACAAATCCAGTCTCAATATACTGGGTGGGGTGACACATCTTTAATTCCAACATACAGGAGTTAAAGGTATGAGAATCAGGAGCTCTTAGTCATCTTTGACCACAGAATGAGTACAAAGCTAGTCTAGGCTACAAGAAAGCCGTCTAAATTTTTAGAAGACTCCCTTTCACTCTCTCTAAAACTCCAACTTCAAAATGGACAAACAGTGTGAGAGATGTAGCTTAGTGGCAGAGCACTATCCAGTATGCAGAAAGCTCTGGGTTTGATATCAAATACTGAACAGGGATGAAAGGAGGGAGGGATAGAGGGAGGGAGGAATGGGAAAGAAAAAGAGAGAGAATGAGAATATAGCTCATAGAAAATGGAATATCATAGCTCCAAGTCATTTAGTATTCAAAGCTGAGATGAACCCATTTTTCATCTATTTGATTGGCAAAATTCTAAGTGTTCCACTGTGTAAATCTATTGTGTAAGGAAGCTATTTGGAAAATGAAGACTCAGTACAAAGCCACTGGGAATATAAACTAGTAAAACAAATGGACAATACCTATCCAAGTCACACAGGCCTGTGTCCTCAGACAGGGCTATTCCACTTATGGAACCCATTGCACAGACTGCATATCATGGGAGGTTGCTCATTAGAGACTCTGTTCAGTAAAGGAACTAAGAATAGCCTGGATAAGTAAATCATCACAGTATCAGCCAATGTTACCCACTCAGTAGACAATTATGCATGTGTTTAAAAAAAGAAACAAAACAAAATGAGAGTGTTCTGTATCCTTCAATAGACAGATATCTCCAGCATCCATCTGTAAAGAGAAAAGGCGAGATATGCAACTCTGAGGACAAAGTGTTCCATTACTGGGGACCAGAGGTGGAAGAATAGCAATGCCTTTTGTTTTATTCTATCAGAATATATTGATTATACATAAAGGTTTTTTTGAAATTTTCATACATGAAAATCATTTTGATCATGTTTACCACTCATTGCCCTATTTTTCCTCCATCCTCTCCCTTTATTTCCTTTTGTGTGCACACATACATGTAGGCGTGACCTAATGACTCAAGGAGGGTTGCTTCCAGTGTATGAACACCTTAGAATGCTGTGCCACTAAAGAAAAGTCTCTTCTCCTAGCTTCAACAATTAGCTACCCATAAATCCTTGGGGGAAAGTCGGGGTCTCATGAGCCCCTCCTACTTTCATGACAGAGTGCCGGAACAGTATCTGTTTTCTGTATTTGAATTCTTATTAAAACAAACAGTAGTTTGTTTTATTGGCAGTTTGTTTATCAGCAGTTAAGAGTACATACTGTACTGCTCTTGCAGAAGACCCACAGTCAGTTCCCAACACCCACATCAGGTGGTTCTTTCCTCTCAGATGACTTTAGCTTGAATCAAGTTGACATAAAACTAGCCAGGACACATACCACAAACTGGAGACTGGACCAAACATAAATCCAGAAAGAGATGCCAGGATAAATGAAAAATTAATGTGTAATAGAATTGAGTTCAAAACCCTTGGAAAAATGATGAAAGGTTGAATAAACAGTGTGCATCTGCCTGAAAAAAAACCAAACTGGAATGGCATCATACTCTAACCATAAGAAAACAAAGTAAATTTGAAAAGCAGTTACCTGCAGGCACAGCAGAAACTTATCAACACTTGGAAGCAGAGAGCAGTACTGGTGATTATGCATCCTCACAGGATTTTACTGTAAAAAGCTGCCTCAAATCCTGCACAGCCCTTGCCCACATTTCTGGATAACCTCTGACCCTAAGCATACAGGGGAAGACTCTAAACAGAACCAAAGAAATTTCAGCTATAACCCACCACAAACTGAAGATGTGGTGGAGCACAAGTTCAGCTAAATGAACTGCCTGGGAAAGAGAGACAGAGGCAAACAGATCACAACAGAACCCCTGGACTGCAGTGTTCATCGTACAACCCAAACTGACTGGATTTATGAGACAATGATAAAAGATAAACCACCAGCTCAACTCTCAGATGATGGCACTGAAAAATGGCCAAAGGGTTTCAAGACAGCTGCTGTGGCTATGGTCAGGATCTGAGATAGGAAGAAATCTCAGTGTAGGAATAGAGATTAAAAAAAATAAAAATAAAAAAATAACAAAATGTAAATTCTAGTTCTGAAAATACAATGTTTAAAATCAAATCTCATTTGATCCAGTAACTGACTGGCCTTCAGGCCAAGCAACTGTCATCTTGGAGAATTTGGCTGCATCATGGAAGATTGTCGTAAGACCCTCACCTGAGTATCAGACTCCCCATCACCTAACACATGCAACTACAAAACTCTGCCTTAATTGCATGTGGCCTCAGAGAAGAACTAGAGAACAGAGACAGAAGTCTAGGGAAGGGAGGCTCCAGTGTGCTGCTACTGGAACGCCCTCCTCCCTACTGGGTGTGCTTTACTTTTGGGACAGAAGCACCAGCACCCCATAATTGACTCCTCACCCATGCTCTGAATGGAAGCCCAGTGAACTCATTGCTTCCCTAGAGTGAACTCATGCCTCAATTTTTGTTTGAACCTTAGGAAAGGCAGATGTTTAGTCTTCCTCCTGTGAAGGAATTTTAGCAATATACAGTTTATCAGCACACTGGAGAAGAGAGAATTTTATTTTATTTAAAAAAAATTTTTTTAAATAACTCATTTATTTTTATTTCATGTGAATTGGTATTTTGCCTGCATGTATGTTTGTGTGAGGTGTCAGATCTTGGAGTTACAGACAGTTGTGAGCTGCCATATGAGTGCTGGGAATTGAACCCAGGTCCTCTGTCTGGAAGAGCAGTTTGTGTTCTTAACCACTGAGCCACCTCCCAGGCCTGAGAGAGAATTTGAAATTAAATAATAGAAATAGACAAGAGAGTAAAGGAAAAACAAGTGAGGGACTGGAGAGATGTCTCAATGTATAAAGTGCATACTCTGCAAGCTTGCTATGAGAACCTGGATTTGGATCCCCAGCACCTGCATAAGGGCTGGGTATGGTGGCACATGTCCATAAACCCCCTGTGTATGAGTTGGAGAAAAGAGGATCTTAGGAGCTCTCTGGAAGCTAGGCTAGCCATAACAGCAAGTTCTAGGTTTGGTGAAAGACCCTGCCTCAAAACAAACAAACAAACAAACAAACAAACAAACAAAAATGATGGAGAGCAACAGAGGAAGATGCCCAAAGTCAATCTCTAACCTCTACATGTACCTGCACAAACATGTCAACATAATGTGTAGACCACAGAGAGACAGAGAGAAATAAAGAGAAAATGTGAGGCAGAGACAGGGAAGGAAAAAGGGAAAAGGGAAAAGGGAAAAAAGGGAAAAAAGGGAAAAGGGAAGGGAGGAGGGAGAAGGGAAGGGAAGAGAAGAAAAGGAAAGGGAAGGGAAGGAAGTATATATCCTCCAAGAAAGAAAATATCCTCCAAGCCAGCATGATGGTACTCACCTAAAATTGCAACACTTCGTGGGAAGGGGGACCTGCAATCAGGAGCATTGTCACAATAGCCAACTTGGTGTACACAGAGTTCCAAACCTACCAGAAAGTTGGTTTCCAGAAAAAAAAAAAAAAAAAAAAAGCAAAGAGCAGTGCAGATCCTTGAAGGCAAGTTGGGAAGCTGCACAGCTGTGAGTTAGAGAGTACACAGCAAGACCCTGTCTCAAAAACCCACAGAGAGGAGGGGTGAGAGTGCCTCACACCTCGGGTGAAGACCTGAGTTCTAATCTCCAAAACCCATGTAGAAACCAGACATGTTATTGAGTGTCCGCAGTCTCAGCACTCCTATATAGGAAGATAGTAGGTGCAGACAAAAGACAGGAGAATCTCTGAGAGTTCACTGACCAGTTAGGATGACATACACAGGGGTAAAACAACAAAGAAATCCTGACTCTAAGATGGAAGATAAAAAATGAAAATACTCAAGGTCCTCTGATTTCTGCAAGTGCACACCCACATGTGTGTACATGAACGCTCATGGGTGCACATAGGTATCCACACACACATGCATGCAAGAATGGAGCCAAAGTAAAGACATTTTCAAATAAGCAAAAGTCTTTCATAAGCAGTCCTATCCTATAAAAAAATCCCAAGAGCAGTCTTTCAAACTAGAGGAAGAGGAAACAAGACAGAAACTCACATCTTCAGGAAGGCAAGAAAAACACCAAAAATGGTAAACATGTTCCATCTTGCCCACGAGCCATTAGGGCATTGTTTGACTCAGAATTGAGTTCTTCACACTCAGTTCTGTGTTTGCCACCTCACAAATCTTTTCTTGTCCCACCTACCGTTTGGCTCTTTCCAGGTCATCATTGGCTTGTTCCAATTCCCGAATGTATTTCTGCAGTTGATCTTTAATAGCTTTTGTCTGAGCCAGGTCATCCTCCAAGGCTGAGATTTGCCGGTAGCCCTCTGAATGCTGCATTTCAAACTTCTCCTGCAAAACAGAACAGATGCCAGGTTAGTGACTGAAGACTTTGATAATTCCTGTTTACATCCCTTCCCTATCATCGCTCTACATCACCACTACTACCACCACTACATCAAACATGTGTTGTCACTGTAGACATTTGATGGCTCTGGCTCTTCCCTGTACTTCCAACCCAGCAACAGTACCTCATTACCTCATCTTCTTTCCTTAAGATAGAAACTCATGTATGGAGACTGGCCTTGAACAAGCTATGCACCCAAGAAGCAAAGGATAATCTTGAATTGCCTGTCTTCCATCTTCCAGGTTCTAGGACAACAGTTATGAGTTTCCATGTCCAATTTATGCAGTGCTTAAACCTGGCGGCAGGAGGTGATGCAGAGGCCACACAGGGGTGCTGCTTACTAGCTTGCTCCACCTGCATTTTGATAGAACCTGGGATCAAACCCAGGCTTTTGTGCATGCTAGGCAAGCATTCTCAGTCTCTAAATGAGGTCTATCCTCAACATGACCCCAAAATCCAAAGGAATGTCTCTCCCTTCATTTTAGGATCTCTAAGGTATTTCTTCATGTCACCCCCTATAAGGCAGCTTCAGGCATCCCCTCCAGCCTCCCCCGAGCTCAATCAACATAAAACTTTTCTCCACAGACCAAAAGTTTCAAATGAGAAGCAGTTGTCCTAGTTAGGGTTATTATTATTATTATTATTATTATTATTATTATTATTATTATTATT